>NC_050480.2:81149711-81403579 GCF_012460135.2 Molothrus ater
GTTGGATTTGCATGACAGTTCCTATGTGTGAACTGAACTCCCATGAGCTCAGACACAGCAGACATGTTAGATACAGCCTTCATTCCTCTTAGAAGTATCTATATGTTTCAATCTTTGCCCAGAAACAAGCTTCAAGGCATGTTCAGGAAAATCTAAACTGATGATGCTCCTAATAAATATCAGCATCAGAATTTATGTTTCACTTTTATTTGCCCATCATAATTTTACATACAATTTTATCTCCCACTGTGAAGAAAGGCAGTCCTGAAATGTTTCTATAGACAACATAATGTGTAATTGTGTGGGACACAATAAAAGCTGATCCAAAGCCCTCAGTGTTGACATTACTGGCAGGACCACATAATGAAAACCACAATTTTTTGGTGCTGACATTGAAATTTTCATACAATGCTAGGTTGAAGTTATGACTGACCAGGATGGGATCCTTCATACCTAGGTACTAGTGTGTTTATGGTGCTAATTCTCTTAAAATCACATACATCCACAGAAGTCAACACAGAGTCCCCCAAATGGTGCATTACGCAGAACTGCCAAGAGATCAAACAGGGTAAATGTGACTTAAGCATAATAAAAGTGGTTGTGCTTTTCATAAAGGTGTAGGTGACAACACGTCACAGAGGAAGAAAAAGAAACTGTCCCAGTAAAAATTTTTTCAGTCAACAACAACGGAAGAAAACCAAGCCCTTATGATACACTCCTGTTTAGCCCATTATTACCAATGTTTGTGATGGCAAAGAACAAAACCTCAACTTCCTCCCAGAAAGGAAGTAATGAGTATATCAGTCAAAAGAAGAACTTGCAAGGGACTAAAATAGATGAATAGGAGTAAAATAAACCCTGCTAATGTTTTGTTCTCCAAAATTCCCAACTCCTTCCTAAGTATTATTCATCTTTATAACTCTATTTGTCATGTCTGAAATGTCATCTAGATTTTCCTGTTTTCTAAAGATTACTTTGTTAAATCCATTGACTAAAGAAAAAAGTGTATCTGGAAGAAGTCAGATTTATTTGAAGTATGCATACTTTATAGGAGTTCAAAATTTGAAATGCTTTCTTCAAATAAATACTGATTTTTTTGGTTGAATCTCTATAATTTGTAAGGTTTGGATTGATACCTCATTGAGGTAGAAGCAAGGCTGTATAGAAATGTTAAAAGAGATCTCTTTTTAGAATACTTTATCTTGATTAAAAAGTTTCTTTTACCATGCTCCACCCTTAGAATTAATTTTAAAAGAATTTTAGAATATGGAAGCTTTTACTACATGTTCAGTGTTAAGATTAAAACCATTAAATTCCCAGAGCAACAGAATTTACTTTTTCTAATTTGATCATCTGCTGCTGCTTTAGGATGATATGCAGATATGTGTACACTGACATCTCACTTTGTTCCATCACATGTTGACAAGAACTGAGAAGAAGGTGAGAAACACATGTCTCGTTTAGCCTTTCTATAGTTCCCAAATAAAGTAAATAAAGTAGTAAAAGACTTACTCTCCATTCACATAAGGTTGTTTTTAAAAGCTGGAATAGAGATTTGCCTCTTGGCAGTGCTAGTAATGTTAGGACATCACCTTAGGATAACAACTTTAATTGTACAACCATAACCTTTCACCCCAATTATGTTCAGTCTGAATTTATTTATTACTGAAGCCTGATGCACTTTTGGTACTGTGCTTTTTATTTTACCTCTCCTCTTTCCCTTAGAAAATATGTAATGCCTCACATACAGAATCATTAAAGGTCTCTTGATTAAAGTTCTTTCTCTTTGACAAGTCTGAATACAATTAAAGTGCAACAAAGTCTAGAGAAAACTATTTCTAATTCCACTTTTATTTGCTGATCATGGTTTTTCTTTTCCTTTGGCTTTGTAATGTCACTTCCCATTTTCCCTCCATTCTGTGAGAAAAAGCAGCTCTAAAATAATTCTATCAAGACCTACAACTTACTGAGTAACAGTCATTTTATGTGGTATCACATGACAAACATAACCCAAGACAGAATAGATACTGTGTGACTTAAAGTCATGTACATTAATTACAGACTTAAACCAAAACAAAACACCTTTTCTCAGAACACTTGGTATCTTCACCTATTCCCTAAGCCTGAACTTGATTGCTTGTGTCCACTATTACCTTGACTGACTGCACTGACTTTAATTATTCTGACTTCAGTGTAATTGCTTACTGTTTATTTTCCTGAGTTATGGGAAAGCAGTGCATGAACTCAGAACTAGGAAGCATTTAGCCACTTCTTACCCTCTTTTCAAGGATGTTTTTATTATACCATTTCTAATCTTTTTTGGAGGACTCAATCTTAGAGTACAAGGGACAAAGAAAATACCTGCTTTCTCAAACTTCAGGCACAATACATAAGATTCAGATGAAAAGAACAGAATCAATGCTCCTGTTCTACAGTGTGCTGGTATAAGCTGCACCCACGTTAAGCTAGATTTACCTCAGAGGGCTTTTGCACAGGCACAGCAACTCACTGTTAAGCTGTAAGTAAGGATATTTAGTCCCTGGATCCCAGTTTGTCTAATGTCTGTGTCTTTAGGTGTCACACCAAAGACACAGGAAATCCAGATTTTCTTTTAAAAAAGGACAGAGAGACCTTTTACTGGATTGTCTAAGATGACTCTATTTTGTGCAAACATCACTGATTTCAAAGGCAGAAAAAGAATACTGCCCTGAAGTTATGAAATTGCAGACATAGTTAACATAATTTTTTTGGCACCAAGTTTAATTCAAAAGGATTAAATAAGTATATTCATAGATTTTTAAACCAATCAAATCTAGAAGCCATTTCCTGCATTAATTTCCCAGCTAACTTAATTATACAGCCGCAGGCTCTGGCTCATGATCAATTAACAGAGCTGTAAAAATCTGGAGCCCAAGACTAGCACATATTAATCACCACATCTGATATAAGGAAAATAGCCTTTATTGTGGTTTCTGGATTTGCAATCAAACCCGTATCCACAGCTGATAGAACTCTGCTGTGCTTTAAAAAAAAATAAAAAATTAATTAGTATTTTTCATTATTTAGAAAGATGTGAGAAAGATAGATTGTCATATGCAAAACAGGTCTGAAGAATATTTAAAGTACAAGAATGTGTTCATTGTAAACTACTGAGAAAAACTATGCATATCTGCATATCTGGAGGAAAAGAGTTCACTAGTGCAGCCCAACACACAGAGCAATACTGCAAGTGCTTAATTGTTTTCCTCTTCATGATGCAAAAGCTGTTTAGTTCATGCTCGCCCAGAAAATTAGTCATAACAGCATGATGAGCAACTCTGCCATGGGAACCAGTTTGGAAACACATTCCCTTTCTGCCCCTCACACATCTCAAGTTCACAGTGCTTTTCTAGGACAGTGGGTGCAGTTTTCATTCTGATTTAATTTGTCTATCTTAAAAGAGAAGAAACATGCAAGTATCAAAACAGTCTGCAGAGAATTACACAACAGCTGAGGCAAACTTGCACGTTCCCAATAAATTCAGGTGGGTTAAGGCTTTTGCAGAGGGAAAATGCTACCATTAAGCTACAAATGGACTCTTCTATAAATATGTAGCAAGCTTCAACAATGTTTAGGGAGAAGAATGCCCAACCTTTGTGGTAAAAGAACCTTTCTGTGGTCAGGCTGATGCATGCTGTGAATATGTAATAGACTGACAACAAACAAACAATGAAAAAAATCCACAGAAAGGAGAAGGGGGGAATTAAATACATGCAGACAAAGTTCTAATTATACTGAAGATTGCTGAAATTTCAGGGGAATATTTTCAAAGTTGTATCTTCAAGGCTTGATTGGCAAAGTAGCAGGGCTTTTTAGACTGCCCTGATCTAAAGGTCCTTTGGAAAGGTTTCCAGGGATGCCTCCAAGCAGGAAATCATGATTGTCATTTGCATACATTTAAATGTTATGCTGAACTGGTGCCACAGACACCCTGTAGAGACCAAAGGTGAACCATTATTTTAGAATACATTGTTACAGTACAGCTTTTCCCAGTTTATTTTGTTAAGGTACTTTGAAATGTCTTGTGCCTTTCTGGAAGGTCAAGCAGTTACACTTATATCTGAGAGTCAGGAAACAAATCATTGAGCTTTAATGCAATATTGCAGGATGCACATATACCAGGAATGCCTCCTTAATTCTTAGGTTCTAACATAGGTGATACCAGATATGTTAAGCTCCTCAGAGTTAGATACCTTTATATTTAACTGTCTTTACTCTTCAACAGGGCTGAAAAAGGAAGCTAAATCTTCTATTTTAAGTAACTACAACATGTCAAGGATAAGTGGAGCTGTGACCTGGTGAAATGATTGACTGATGTCATCTACCTAGACTTCTGTGAGGCCTTCAACCTTGTCCCTCATGACATCCTTATCTCTACATTGAGGAGATATATATTTGAAGGGTGGACTGTTTGGTAGATCAGAAATTGTCTGGATGGACATAGCCAGAGAGTTGTGATCAATGGCTCTATGTCCAGGTGGAGGCTGGTACAAGTGGTGTCCCTTGGGGCTCTGTCGTGGGGCCAGTGCTCTTCAAAATCTTCATCAATGGCACAGGTAGTGGCATCGAGTACAGCAAGCTTGCAGATGACATCAAGCTGATCAGAGCAAATCAAACACCTGAAGGATGAGATGCCATCCAGGGGAAGATGCCAGATGTCATCCTGGATGAAGCTCAGAAGCGAGTTTGGAGGAACAGCATGAGGTTCAACAAGTTCAAGTGCAAGGTAATGCAGATGGATCAGGGCAGTCCCAGACATGAGCACCGGCTGGGAGAAGCACATTGAGACCACTCCTGCAGAGAAGGACTTGGGGATGCTGGTGGAAAAAAACTTGAGATGAACAGGCAATGTCTGCTCACAGCCCAGAAGCCCAGCAGCATCCTGGCCCACATCAAAATAAGTGTGACCAGCAGGTCGAGGGAGATTCTCCTTCTCCACTCTGCTCTCAAGAGACACCACCTGGAGTGCTGTATTCATGTCTGGAGTCTTCAGCACAGGAAACATGGACCTGTTGGGGCCAGAGGACACAAAGATAATCTGAGGGATGCAACATCTTTCCTAAGAAGGCTGTTGAGAGAGCTGGGACTGTTCAGCTTGGAGAAGAGAAAGCTCCAGGGAAATGTCATTGCATCCTTCAGTAATCAAAGGAAGAAAGATGGGGAGTGACTGTTTACATGGGCAGGTGATAGGACAAGGGGGGAATAGTTATAAAGTCAAAGAGGAGAGATTTGTATTAGAAAAAACTTTGTAACTCAGAGGGTGTTGAGGTGTTGCCCAGGGAAACTGGGGAGACTCCATCCCTGGAAGTGTTCAAGGACAGGTTGGATGGGGCCCTGAACAGCCTGATTTAGTGGAAAGTGCCCCTGCTCATGATAACAGGGTTGGAACTTGATGATCTTTAAAATTTCTACCAACACAAGCCATTGTATGATTCTATAAGAAAAAACTTTAAAAACTCCATGGTTTAGTTTTTTTGCTAAATGGCCAATTGTGTGAACTCCATAAGTTCTGGGATATCTGGAGTTTTATATATGAGAGCCTCCTTGGTCATCCTAGAGCTGCATATTTAATAGACCTTATCATGTTCTTGTAGGGAACAGAGGATTTTAAGAAAATCTCAGTGAACCCATACATCTTAGGGCATCCCTATTCTTAAATATACATGATTTCTTAGTAATAGTGGTGCCAGACTTCAGATGCCATGTGACATTTGAAAGTAATGCCTTCCTGGTGAGTAAAGATTTCAAGCACATCACCTCAGATGAGTTTATTTTGGCAAGAGGAGGAAGTAATTACTCTGAATCTTTACATTCAAAGTATATATATAATCTTTACATTCAAAGTCCCTCCACTCAAAAGTATATATTAACAGAAGTTTAAAGCAAAAGTAGTTTGACAAAATTCCCTTCAAACTGTCTAGAAAATCTTCAAGGTACATAGACAATTGGAAAGGATGAGAGGCAGAAGAAGGAGTCCCAAACCAGTATTTCAAGTACCCAGGAACATGACCTAAGCATCAAACATGATATGATGAGATGTGAGGACAATGCTCACCATTTCTAGTCATGCTAGACTCTACACAAAAGGGCATAAAAATTTTAGATTTTTTTCCCAGTTAATACTGGAAGTGTTCTCTTAGAAGCCCACAGAAGAGACATTGGACACGGGAGCCATAGATTCGGGGCTCAGGCCCAAGGACTGCTACAAGTCTTACTTCTGTCTAATAGCTAGGACATTTTTCTTGGAAGAGAGGGTTTAATCTCCCTCTTCAAGATACATTTCATAGGTGAGTACTCAAACCAGAAGACTATTATAAATGGTTTGCAACCATTGGACAGTACTACTACCACCACTATATTTTAAAGTATATTAGTTACCCAGTAGGACAACTCATCATCTTAAATTATGTGAAGATTTTAGGCTGTGAATTTCATCCTCACAGGCACAATGAAGAGCATAAAATTCATGAGAAAAGTGGGTTTCAGAAACACTTTAGTATTCACCACTTGCTGGTTTAGATTCTCAGTCCCATTCAATGCTGAATGTTGTAAATTCCATTCCTTGGTACCTTACTATCCTATATATTGCTCAGAGACTGCAAACATCTAGCTGGGGTTATGAATTCAGCTCCACAATGTTGGTATGCAAAAATTCAGCTGAATTCTGTTGGCAAGGATAGCTTTTGGTGACTCTTTTCTTAATTTCTGTGTACAGATCCTCAGCAAGAAGGGTAGGTTTTTCCATGTTAGAACTAAGAAGGAAATGTCAAGGTTGGTGTAAAATCAGAGATATGTCTGATGTTCCAGCTTCAGAGATCTCTCTGCCATTTCAACTATAACATTTCATAGAGCAAATAAAATAGGAAAACACCTTGCTCACTTGCATTTTGACAGAGATGCAAGTGGAAAAAAACCTGATAAGTACAGGCATCCTGACCTTTAAACCAGTCATCCAGGTATTCAACCCATTCTCATGCTTAATTTCTCTCTGTGACCCTTTCTCCATGATTTTGTTCTTCTGCCTGTCCTTCATTATTAGCTGTCTCGATGTTGTCTTTTTTCCATAATATAATTAAAAGCACACCTAATTTTTCTAGTCTACATCTCCATTCCCAGGCAACTAAACCCTCTCCATCAAACACATGTAATTCGTTTATTTTTTAAACAAGAAATTTCTGAACTACCTTCTTTAATCAAATTATAGCCCTACCCCAAATTAATCCTGTGCTCACCCTCCAGCAGAAGGAAATCTAAATTCATGCTTTCTGCCAAAGAAGACTTTCAACCTACATTGATTAGGTAGTCAGCAGTCACAGCATAAACTCCCAGAGCCTCCTCACCTCCCCTCCCTTTGCGTGAGCTAGCACTAGGTGGCCAGACAGATTCTTGGCAGGTGACAGCAGATGAGCATCACAAGCCATCATGGGTCAGTGTTAGACTTCACCCAGTCCAGGGACCACACTGTGTTTTGGTGTTTCTTTTCAATTCTGTCTTTTCTGTGAGTTATCTGGAACTTTTTCCTCATGTAAATTTATTCTCTTGGGCTTGTCCTTGCTCAGCAGCAGCTGGACTCAGCTGGAGTTGGCTCTGTGGGACATGGGGGAAGCTTCTGGCAGCCTCTCAGAGAAGCCACCCCTATAACCTCCCTCTGCTACCAAAACCTTCCCACAAAAACTCAATTCAAGTCATTCAATGGTAAGGATGTTGCCAAGACATCGATACAGCAGCAGCAATATCATCAACATTTCTGACTTTGTCCTGTGGATGTCTCAGAGCTTCCAAACCTGTGAGATGAATATCCATAATACATAGAAATATTTTTTTATTCTCAGTGTATTGGCAAAGGGGTAGAAATTTGGACTGTTTGTGTGGCTATGAATCATATTTAAATTTCAAGTATCTGACCCAAATAATCTAGTTTTTAATCTAGTTGATTTATAATACATGTGAATTTCACATATCCTAAACATACCTTAATGTCTTCTGTTACCTTTCTTTTGTTGCTTTTCATCTGAGATCAAAAGTTGTGAGATCTTAGCAGATGCCACTTAAAAACACAGAAGATTGGGGGACAAAAAAAATTTTCATTGTATGAAGACTGAACTAGGAGAAATATTTAGAGTATGTTGAAAACCTTATGCACTCTAGTTTTGTCTTTCTGGATGTTTGGGGTTTTATTAAAGAACACTATCATGAGGTTTTTTGCACTCAGTTATCAGGCTTCAATACCTTGCACTCAATTGGCAAAATAACATGCTCTCAAGTTTAAATGTTGCAAAATAATTTTCCTGACTTAAATATATGCCTTGGGGTGAAATAGAATTAGTATGAGATCAGAGTTGTACATATCTGCTTTCAAAATCTATTACTACTTATTTTTTAAAAGAGAAAATGACCAAAGCCACAGGCCTTAGAAAAAAAAAGGTAGTAAGCCAGTTTACAATTCTATTCAGGCAGTAATTTTCTTTTTAATTTTTTTTTAATGTGTATAATAGCTTATTGATATAAAAGAATCCTGTTTTCAGAGGTTTCATGTTGGTAAAATTAAGCTAGTTTCCATTGGTTTTAACAGTACCTATGCACAGCACAATTGATTGGTTTAGAGCACAATGCTGCAGGGTGCACTAACTGCCCTGAACACTGAAATGTAAAAATTTTGATAATAGTGTAGCAAGACAGAATAGGTTTCGTACAAAGGTACAACCTTTTAAAAATAGATTGCTTTTAAAATTAGCATCATTCTACAAATAATATATTTTGTTTTCACATGAATTGTGATTCCTTCTACTTGTTCTGCTTAATGAAAACATAGAAAGCATTATTTTATCCTAAAGGAAAAGAACTTGAGCTCAGCAGAAATAACTTTCTGCAAAGTACCATTTCAATGATTTTAAAAAACAGTTATTTTTATTTTTACTTCAAAGGTTTTCTTTGTTTTTGTTATATATGTATGTATGTATTTATATGTAAATTTAAATTCCAGAGATTTTCATTGAAGATTTCATCATGTAACAACTTAGTACAAATGGATTTTTTGCCTTTTTAACCATAGCTATAAATAAAAAAACCCAAACTCTTCAGTGTGAAAGAAATGAGAGTCTGAAAGAAAAATTAGTCAAACTGTAATACATCACAAGGAAACCCAACTTAAGATCTGCACAATATCATTTATTTCACTTTAAAAGCCATTAAAGACCTTTTAGGTTTAAGAGCATAGTTCTCCAGACTTCTGGTTTTCCATTTCTGAATAGTAGCTTGGGTTTTTTTTTTTCACTTTTTGTACTTACAGCTCTAAAACTGATCAAACATACTGTTTCTGGTAATAATGCTTTCCTTTCCTCTCAAGGGAATGAAAGACAACTTCAAGGGGTCTCCAGATCCTAAAAATGGATCAAAAGAAATCCAAGCAATTGAAACAGTCATTCTTGAGCGCTCTCTTACTTGTTCCTACTGAAAAGTCTATATATTTTTTCTATGGTAAACCTTTTACATTCTCTGTATCACTGCAGGTTATTGCGGTAACAAATAATGTAACGTGCTTTTGGTGTTCTCTGACACTATCTCACTATGCCACATGAAAAGAGTTTTGTAGTACTACAGCTGTGCCATATTTGCCCCCAAATTCACCTTTTCAAAATGGTTTGACTGCAAAGAATTCAGCTGTTGAAGATGGATCTCTAAGTGATCTCCCCAGACAGCAGGCCCACAACTGTTTGTGCCACCACAGTTACCAGGGGCTGGGTGTTCCTTACTCAGCCCCACAATTTAAGAAAGGCTCAGTAGAATAGTGGTGGTGCCAAGAAAAGGCTGCAGGGTCATCAGAGAAGAAGCTCTGATGACCAACAAAGTCGAGTCAAAGAACATCTGTGTCCATCAGAAGCAGAGATTTTGTGAAATTCTTCTGGCTGGGAGGGAGACAAGGGGCTGCAAGATGCTGCTGGCCAACAGAAATGAGATGGGTACTGCAGTAGTAAAAGTTCCCATTCCAAGAGTGGAAAAATGACTCTGGTGAAAAACTGAACACCTAGTGAAGACTTCAGTACGTACGCCAGAATATGTATCCTGCCTCCAACGACTGACACTTTTTTGTGAATATATTCATCACATCAAGTTTACTGATTCAAGGATGAATTTGGGCCACTGATTTTGAGATCCAAAAAATTTCCTGTGCCAAGACTTATGCATAGATATAAAACCCTCAACAAACGTTGTTGCAGAAATAATTCTTTTACTCTATGATGTAATCTTTGCTATTCTAGCTAGCCCTTGCCCTTAGATCATAAATCAGCAAACTCAGTTTTACATGTCCTCACTGGATTTGTTACAAGTTGGAAAAAGCTTTTTACAATCTGTTTCAACTACCAAAGGTTCATAAATAGAAAGAAAATTTAATAATTTACTGAAAGTAATAGCCTTCCGTCTCGGCAGCTCCACTAAAAGCCCTATTTAAAAATTAGGAATTCTAGGATTATACTTGCATGAAAAGAATTCTACTTACAACACATTTTTCTTACCAAGACTCTGGCAAAGTAAACCAAGCAAGTATTAAAGAACATATCGATACACAGTAATGTGATTAATTTTTTAGTGCTGTCATTTTTTTGAAGAAATATTTTGTCATAATTTTGAAGTAATATGTATTGATTTATAAATGTAGTAGATTTTGCAAGAATTCTGCATTTTCCAGAAAGAAAAAATACTCTTTTTTTACCATGTCTCTCTCTGTGAATCTGATGATTTAACATAATTTACTAAGTCTTACTTTCTGTCTGAGCAAAAAGAATGTTAACCAGAGATTCTTAACTCTGAGGCAGAATCCCAGGAAGACTTTCACGACAGAAGTTGACTTTTACACTGTGAATTGCATTTTATGCACTTTATCTATTAAGAACTTAAGAAATGGCATGGAGTGAAATCAAAGTTCTGTTTGGAACACAACCTTCTTTTATAATTTCTGACCACATCTTCAACATGATCCATATATTTTAGAAAAATAGTTTAAGTGGGCATTACTTTAAGGCTAGAGGTTTGTGATTAAAGATCAAATTAAAGCTGAAGCTACAGTTTGATAATATCAAAACCTCACCACTTGCTCATGAGAGTTGGGCAAAAACTATTTTAAATGCCATAGCATTTACACCATTCGATTTCTATCATCCTGACATTTGAGATAAGTTCTCCCGATGAACCTTTCACTGATGTGAGTTGAAACATTTTGATTCAGAAAACACATTCCTCTGGTTTTATATCTGATCTGAAATAAATCTGCAATGGACTAGCAGGATGAAAATGTGAAGATATCATTCACATAGAAGTCTCTAAAAATAAAATTTGATGAAAGCCATGCAAAGTATGAGGAAGGAAAGCAGCAATTACTGGTGTTTCATGTATATGTGTGATCAAAGTCACACATTAAGAGTAGACTACCCATTCAAATGCACACACACCACAATTTCAAAGGAAGTCAGGAATGCATAGCAGTATTTGAGACCTAAAATGACTTCTTCCCTCTTACTCATTTTCTGTATAACCCCACCCCTCTTGGGATCATAATTGTTTCAAGGTTTGAAAACATGTATAAATGAGTATTTTTCTAGAAAAAATATAAAATAAATCATATTATGCATACTCTGCCTTTAAACTGAGGCAGATCAAAACCCCTGTTGAGTTTTTGAGGCCAAGGAAGAATGAGAGAACTGTAAGTCTGGATTTCGATTGAGACCAGAAATAATTTGCTTATAGAACTAGTGATTCATATTCTTTCCTGGAGTGTCGCCCATTCCAGGATTTTCACACTTCTCTGGCCCCCACAGAGGATAAGCCAGATGTTCAACAGCCCATGTGTAACACACCTGCTTCACACTGAAGGATTTGGCTTTGTTAAGACCAAAGAATGGGAGGAGATGGGGAGGAAAAGTGGGGAGGAAAAGTGGAAAGGAAATTATTATTTTAGGTACCCTTCTGGGAAACCAGATGAATCCAGAAGATGGAGACAAGTTACTGGATGGAAAACTTACTATCTACTGGCACTGCACAGTCAACTCAGAGGAACAGTAGTTCTTCAGGACTGGGTAACTCATGCAAGGAGGAACTGTGGGTTCCACTGTCTCATTTGTGATGTATTTTTGTGCTTTAACAGCACAAACAGGTCAAGCAACAGTTGAGTGAGGGGTTGAAATTCTATTGTGTGTGGTGATTCCCAGACTCTTTCCTGAGTGGAAGAAAAAGTGCTGTTCTTTGTCAGTGATGGAGGGTTGGGGTGGAGCATGCTATGTGTAATGGCCATGATACAGAAACTGGGAATTCAGCCTTAACAAAGACTGGAAAAACATATATAAAACATATATATATATATATATATATATATATATATATATTTGCTGAAGTTTGAAAGTATAAGTTTAATACTAGTATGTTTAATTAAATATGCATACTAGCAGAGGGAAAGTCTGAATACAAAACAGCAGTTAATCTGTTGCAGCACTGTTTAGGAGAAAAAAAAAGAGCACTCAAATATTTAAAATCTAAATATCTGCTAAACATCTGCACTATTTCCCACCTAAAATAAGCAATTATTTTACAAAAAACTGAAAAACTTAATACCCAATACTGTGATCGTTTCTAATTATGCAAGATTCCTGCACAGAGCCCTCCTTCCCTCTAGCAAATCAACACTCTCACCCAACTTGGTGTTGTCAGCAGACTGACTGAAGGTGCACTTGATCCTCTCATCCAGATCATCGATAGATATTAAACAGAACTGGCCAATACCAAGCCTTGGGGATCCCCACCAGTGAGCAGCCACCAGCTGCTGTGGCACCATTCACCAGCACTCTCTGGGCCTGGCCAGCCAGGCAGCTTTAATCCAGCAAAAGGAGTGCCTGTGCAAGCCATGGGCTGCCGGCTTCCCCAGGAGAATGCTGTGGGAGACAGTAACAAAAGCTTTACTGAAGTCCAGATAGACAACATCCACAGCCTGTTCCTTATCCACTAGTTAGGTCACCTGGTATTGAATGAAGATCATGCTGGTCAAGCAGGACCTGCCTTTCCTAAACCTATCCTGGGCCTGATCCTCTGGTTGTCCTGTCCATGTTGCATAATGGCACTCAAGATGATCTCCTCCATGACCTTCAAGGTCACCCTGAAGCTCCCTGGATCCTCTTTCTGACCCTTCCTGTTGATGGGTGCCACACTGGCTTAACTCCAGTCTTCTGGAACCTCCCTAATTAACCAGGACTTATGATAAATGGTGGAAAGTGGCTTGGCAAGTTCCTCTGCCAGCTTCCTCCAGATGAATCCCATCTGGCCCAACAGACTCATGTGTGTCTCACTGACTCAGCAGGTCACTAACTGCTTCCTCCTGGACTACAGGTGGTACAGCTTCTCCCCATCCCACTCCACCAGCTCAGGGGCCTGACTGCCCTGAGGATAATCAGTCTTTCTGTCAAAGACTGAGACAAAGATGTCATTAAGTACCTCGGCCTTTTTCTCATCCTTAGTCACAGTGTTCTCTCCCACATCCAAAAAAAGGGTGAACATTTTCCTGGGCTGTCCTTTTCTTGTTAACTTCTTTAGATAAACACTTTTTATCTTCTTTCACATCAGGTTCAGTTGCAGCTGAGGTTTTGCTTTCCTAATTGTCTCTCTACATGGCCTAGCAACATCCTTGTATTCTTGCCTGCCCCTTCTTCTAGACAACTTAAGTTCCTTTCTCACCTGAGTTCCAGCAACAGCTCCCTGCTCAGCCAGGAAGGTCTTCTTCCCCAACAGCTCGTCTTTTGGTGCATAAGGATATCTTGCTCCTGTGCATTTAGATTTCCTTCTTCAGTTGTGTCCAGCCTTCCTGGACCCCTTTGTTATTAAGAACACTTTTGTGAGGACTCTCTCAACCAATATCCTAAATAGGTCAAAGTCTGTCCTCCAGACAAGGTAGAGGTTTTGTTGACCTCTTCCTTACTTCAGGAAGAGTTGAAAACTCTGGCATTTATGGTAGATATGCCCAAGACAGCCTCTGACCAGCACAGTTTCCACCAGCCCTTCTCCATTTGTAAAGAGTCAGACCGATTAGCTCCTACCTTTCTAGGAAGAAAGCATCTCTTCAGTGGCACTTTGGGCAGTCTGTGATTCCCAGTGCACTGCCTGCCTGGCACCCCATACAGTGCTACCACTCAGGTCCCTGAACCAAACATGCTACTCAGACATACATTTGCATTTTCTATGTCTTTGCTGAGCAAGTACAGGGCATGACTTATAAACACACAAGTTATAGACAAAAATTACTCTGATCAAAGAAGGCTCATGTTATGGACACTCAGAACAGGAATCACAGGGTTACTAGGCTGAGATATTAGCCAGGATATGGGTGACAGATTCCTTTTCTAACAATGAACAACCAAGTGCCTCATCAGTGCCAGAAGTTAGTATTGCAGGATGTTCCATGTGAAAGAGACATGGAAAATCTTTTAAGCAAAAGGGAAAAAAAAAAAAGATGCAGACTTTGAAACAGAGGCTCTATTTGGCTTTTTATTGATGCACTTAGTCAACTTCATACATATATATATGTATTATATATTTTGTTTATAGTCTTTAAAAGTAATCCTGTCAGGGGCAAGGGAGTATTAGAAGGGCAGCTGAGGAAAATTGGGACTAGCAGCTATTAGTAAGGCAATGTGTAAAAGTGTGTTTTTTCAGATTTTATCTGGGTTGTTTCATGTGAAAGGAAGCAAGGGGAAATGGATTGATACCTTCAGCAGCAAGGAAACTTGTTTAAATTTTGCTTTGAACAAAGACAAATGCTGCTCCTTTGTGGAAAAAAACAAAACATAATGTTTTAAATAAAATAGTACCACTGCTCATGACAGTCTGATGACAGAAATGCAGATATTAAGTAACAAATTGAGACAATCTGGTAGTATTAATGTTTTTTGCTAAAAGCAAACTGTAGGGTGTAGAGAAATGCTGGCACATTAGTCTCCCCTAAGTAACATATGGACTTGACAATTTAATTCCCAAAAACGCTAGAGAAAGGTAGGAGAAAAGACTGAAACATTCTAATACTTCCAAAAATTCATATCTGCTGTACCTCCAACTTCACCAATGATCTTGTAAAGGACACAGGAATGAAGAGATCATTTACATATTTAAAATAGAAGACCTTATTGTTTGATTACCTTTGAAGAATAGTCCTTAGCCTTTGGGAAAGGTGCTTATAGGTGCACATGGATGACTTGCTCATTTTTTTATACATATCTATATTCTTTCCAGACTTTACAGAGCCTCAGTAATACTTTCTCACTAGGAATGTTTTGGATAGTGCATAATCATTTAAACAATTTGTACACCAAATTCATCAGGGTCAGGATAAACCAAATATGCCTAAGCAATATAATGAGAATGTTGCATGTAAGTGAAACATAGAACATTGAATTCTAAAGATTGCTAGTAGTAAATAACAAATCTGTAACTAATAACCAGTAAATCTATTTGCAGACAGTACCACGAAGCTTGAGCAATATAAAGCAATGGAAAGTAATCGGCAATTAAATATCTAATTCCAAAGTTGCTTCCTTTAGTGTTTATTGTATGGGTAGTTGCAGAACTTTCTCACTGAAGATAAAATTATGCTTTTAAATATTTTCTAAAAAGGTAAGGTTGATTTTAGGGACACTTACTAGTTAGCAACTGAATATTTAAGAAGTTAAATGAAAAGCCTGCAGGAAAGACCTTACTGCTTAAGGCCATCAGCTGAAGCACGGAAAACAGGTTTTATAATTAGCAATATTTTTCTTTAGTTCATTTTTATTTATTAAAAACTTTTGTACTACATAAGAAAATATAAGGACTGTCTTATATGCTTGCATCAGTAGTTTTTAATAATGAGATAACGAGGTATGAATCATCTAAGGATCAAAAAAATGAAGATCTTACTGAAGTAAAAATATTATGAAAAACTTCGCTAAAACTAAAGACTAATGAGTAGCAGAAGTATATGGGAAAAAAGAAAGAAAATATAACATGGAATATATATTACAATTATCAAATACATGGAGGAAAATTCTATAAAACATTAGATAAAAGTGACAAATAGAAACAAATATAATGAGAAAACTGAGCAACTAATGGACTTTTAAAGGAAGAACAAAATGTTTAGAATTTTCTTTTGTTCAGTCATCACAAAAAAACTGTGTACAGATGCCTAACTTAGTGATTATTAATGAGGATGTAGCAACACCAGCCTGAAAATGTAACAATCGATTAAATAAGTTGAATATATTCAAGTCGTTATGTCTTGACAAGAATCACCCCAAAGTGCATATAGAGTTAGTCAAAATCTTTCTTTATGGATGCAGGAGAAATGAGAGAGGTCTGTGGAAGGTGAATAAGTTCTAGAAAGTCAGAGAACAAGCATGGGAAGTTAAAAGGACACAGGGAACTACAGAAGAGTCAGCTTTTCTTTGATAGAAAGATAACTGAAGCAAATTATTAAACAATCAATTTGTATTCACCTAAAGACAAAATGCACCAACATGAATTTGTCAAGAATAACTCATGTCAATGTAATTCAATTTCTTTGACAGGGTAACAAGATCTGAGAAAGTAATAGATGTCAGACTCACATGCTGCTGTAGAATCTTGCCCAGAAAGCTTGATAATAGCTTGTTGGAGAATGGATAGAATATATTACATAATGCCCTTCACAAGACTGACCTGATATCATTCAATATTTTAACTAATAATGTAGGTGTATGTAGAAAGTTCATGAATGACAACAAATTGTGAAGGATTTAATTTCAAAAGACAGAATTAGAATTCAAGCTGATTTGAAAAAATAGAGATGCCTCAAAGATCTGAATATAGAAATACACATAGTACTAAACATGGAAAGGAGAAATCAAATGCACAAGGAAAGAATGAAAAATTTTTTGGGCAGACAGATTTAAGAGAGATGGGATGTTGTATAAGAAAGGGGGAAATCTTACTAATCTTACTTCTGTGGACATTAATGATACATATGGTCACCTGTGAGGCTTGACTGTCACTGTTAGGGCATATTGAAAGGGAGTTCACATCTGGTATTGGTGAAGTCAATATAAGATGGATTGAACATGATGGGATGCAGAAGAGAACTCCAGACAAAGACAAAAAAAGGTCAAAAAACATTATAAAGCTTATGAATAATGATTGGAAAAAAGGGTCCATAAAAGAGAGAACTGAGGACAAAATATAATATTAAAGTGGCAAATAATGAGTCTTATTCACATATAGTGAATCTGGGACAAGAAATAATTGCTTTCCTCACAAGCAAGGAAAATTGAAACTTCAAGCATAAAAAATTCTATTATAGCAATTATGTAATGGACGAAGCTACATTTGAAGGTGTTGAAACCAACATCACAGGAGGCATTTAAAAGATGTGCATATCAAGAACAATTTTTTAAAAAAGTTGATTTCCTTGCTCTGAGACAGAACGATTGCTAGATGACACTTCACCTCCACATTCCTTGGATTTCTTTAACCATATGAGATGCTGCCTAGAGTCTACATTTCTCACCTTTTCAGTACTTATTTGTGATTTTTTCAGACAAACAGTGTAGACTGTTGGTCAACTATTGACCTCTGAAACTTGAGGTTATTAATAACCATTTAAAAAACTTTGTCTACTTTTCAGACAATAATCTGTTAATATATATAGATAAAAATTGCTTACCTACACACTAGGGAATGCTTTGTTTTAGAATTTATGAAGTGACATAGTTTTAGAAGTGACATTGCATTCCTGACAAAACTGCAATTTAATCACTCCATTGTACAGACAGCAAACAGTGTCTGGAGCCTGATTAAAGTGTATCCTTTGTCTTGAGTTCATCAAGAATTTCCCATTATATGCATGGAACAGGCCTGCAGTTCACTTATAACTACAAAAATTTTTGGGAAAAGTTAAAAACTTAAATTTAGCAAAATAAAAGAAAATCTTAATGAATGACAATAAACCAGGAAATTAAAATGTCAAAACCTATTAAAAAAAAGTACAACCAAGATCAGCCAAAGCCAGTATATACAAAGTTAATGCTCAAACACCTTCCAATGGAGTAACACCTAATAATATTTTAAAAACATGTTTTTAAAACATTTGCATGTGGTGTAATATATTTCACATTTTTGTCAGATTTATGTGATCTAAAATGCTTTAATTCAGGATGGTCTATAGATTTCTAGAAAATCAGTGTAGAAATACACATTCTTCATATTTTTCCAAATATGGATTGAGCTGCTGTTGCCCCCAAATGCCACTGGTCACTAATCAGGTAAAGGAAAAACATCTCAAATAGGTAAATGTAACCTTTCAGAAAGTTTTTGCCCTAGATCAATATCAACTGCATGAGTCACATCTATCATGTCTGTAATTCATCTTTAAACTGAAGTCAATCAGAGCTTAAGTCAGACAGAAACCCTCCAATTTAGGATTATGTGGACTTTGCTCTACAGGTCCTGGAATGTACTTGTGAAAAAACAGATTAATTTAAAATCAGATGAATTGTTGGTGAACAGAATAATTTCACCTGAAACCCTATAAAATGCACAACCCATCTAAAATTACTTCTTTCCCTCCTCCTTACCAGGACACAGACTGCTCCTCACAGAGGTGTGCAGAGGTGCCATACAAAATGATGCTGATCCAATGCCATACACAGCATACAAACAGGCCTGAAAAAATTGACTACTTCTGACTGGTAAGGAACATTTTATGCAAGTGTATATGAGATTTACATTTTCATCATTTGTGTGAGATTACAAGGAATGCTGCAGGGAATAGTGAGTCAAATCCTACTTTTGTAACAGGCAGAATCTATTTATTTTACCAGCCTTCACAAGCAAGACTGCGCCCTACAAATTAGTGACTTCAGTGACCTGTGTAAATTTAAGAGTGCCTTCAGGTCAGTAACCCTGCATGTAGTAGACATATGTAAAGCACTGTTCATTCATGCCTAAAACTTGCAGTCCAACCCGGATCCAATTAGTAATCGCTAAAAGGATTTACTTCTCCAGCTTTTAAAGAAAACGGAACTGAATTTAAAAAATTAGACTAACAGGAGTAGTAAAAACACAAAATAAAATCTTTGGTTAATACTGTTCTTCAGGGTGCAAATCAAATAGAAAATAAAACAGGAAATTAGAAACATTTGGTGCAAATTCAGTTCAGCCCCCTTTTACACAAATCATGAATTATATACCAAGAGATTACTTTACTCAAGGGATCATGGCCTCAAATAGCAAACTGGACTGGAAATTTTCACTTAACAAGCACACATGTAATGTTTGGTTTTACTCCAAGGCTGACTTGTAGTCTCTTCTTCCTTTGTCTGATTCCAAATTTAAAATTATTGAAGCAGTTAACTATGTATTAGCAAGTAGCAATCTCTCAAAAAAAGCCAGGAATAGAATGGATTACCTTTTACAGCTATATACATAAAGCACAAGAATGTTACTGTGTACTAGTAGTACTTTGTACTGCTGATACTAGGGTATCAGCGTAATCACAAAATCTGACATGCAGCACCTTGTTGACATTCAGGTTGACCCCCAAGAAGCTGGAAAACTTGAAGTCAACAATAGCACATTACTACATCTTAATTTAGCTCTTGAATAGGCTGGGAAATTCACTATAAAAGATTTCTCATATTTTTTTTGTTGGTATAATGTGCATTTAGTGGCCACAGAGAAGAGGGTTTGGTAATTTCACGTCCTTTTACAAATTTCTCAAGATCTTGACCTCCTGTTTTCTACAAAGGAACACCAGTGACACACTCCCTTTGCTCTTGGGAAATTTTTGTAATCAAAATGGGCCAGACTTCACTCCATAGGAATCTGCCCAACTCTTTCATCTGGATTTGTTGCTAGTTCTGCAATAAAAAGGAAGATTAGCCTGAGGCAGACACCTGGTGTGGAAAATTCAAGTCCACATTCCAGTATGAACAAAAAAATTATAAGCTATGAAAACCAAAATTTTATTGTAGGGAACATCAGACTCTCTTAATAATTCTACTTTTTAAATATAACTAATAGAAAATAAGGTATTCAGAGTCCAATTATTAACAGACAAAATCTGGCCCAGTTATAAAAAAATCCTAGCTGAGTTTTCATGTCTATCTGCACCAAAGGTTTTTAATGAAAGGAGAGTGGATTCTATTTTAAATGAGAAGGGGTGAAGTAATTAGTAAATATCCCATGGAATCACAAACTGATTCAGTTTCAGTTGAAGGACAAATACAACTAATTCTACAAGAAATTGCACAATGTGCCTTTAAATTGTTCTTAATAGGACCTCACTAAGAAGGTATGAACTTTGTTGGTAAAGTTAGCTAAATATATTGGAAGGAGTGACTGTTGTCTCTGTTAAGGCACAAATTATCTCAAAATCATGGTTTATTTGATGATGAAAGTTTACCTGAAGGATCCACGTGTGTACAGAATTATTTCTATTCCCATCATATTTTGATTTAGGGAGAAATTCTTGGAAAAATGATAAAAAAGAGTTAACCTGCAAAGAAAGCTGCATCATGGGAGGCCAGAAAGTGAAGGGATAAAGTGAGAATTTCCAGCAGTCAAGCTGAGTTAGACCTTGCAAAGGAAATGGAAACAAGCAGTAAAAGGTTATTTAGCAACATAAATCAAACAAGAGAAGCTGAGCTAGTAAGCAGTGCCAGTGGATTTGAGATTAAGACTTTATAGGTACAGACCAGAAGCTAAGTGAATATTTGACTTCAAGCTTCAGGATGGTAGCTATGACAAAATCAACATGGATAACAAGTATGAGAATTGGAAAAAGAAATTAACACCATGAAATTGAAAATAAAAATCAAATCATAACAACAGATTATTTCTGTCACTGAATATGAATTACTGAAAAAACTCAAATCAAAAAAATGCAAATATGATAGCAAAACTACAACTTCAGAGGGAACAGAGGTTTTACTTTGCCCTGTAAGAACTGAATTGCAGCATCAATTTTCAATTTATTTTTTTCAGGTCTCCAAATAGCTGTTAAATCATAGGACCTTTCCTTCTAAGAAAAGCCAAAAGAGTCAGTAAAATAGAATGATATATTACAAATGTAGATTAGAAATTCTTTCCTTTTTTGTGCTTTACTGCACCGCATTATTCTCGAAATATAGCTTTAAATTGTGTTGAATTGAAATAAAATCAGAATTCTATTTGAATGTCTGTTTCACTAATAGTACATTAAAAGAATTACAATAAGGAATTGTATCTATATAATATCAGTGTGAAATGTTTTATTTTTGAAACGAGTTACATTTTCAAGGGATATGAATTTACCAAAGAAGTCATGTTTTGCTGGTGACCTTAGTACCATGGGAATATTAATTAACCTAAGAATTTTTTTAAAAATTACAGCTAATGATCACTAATGGGTTTCTTATTTGGAAGTAAACAGAAGAATTGTCATATTTCAATTCCTGTTGGTGTTCCACTGAATTTTCATGGTGGAAATGAAATGGTATCAAAATTATTTTTCTACTAGAACCCAATATAGATGGGAGAGACTGATCTGTATTTCATGACAAAGTGGTGGATCATCAATATTGCCAAGTATAAAAACTAAAACTAGAGCTTACTGTGCAGGCATACAAACAAGCAAACATTAGCTGCTGTTACAAGAGTAATTTCCGTGATAAATTTTCTCAGTTACCTTTTCCCAAATGTGTTTTCTGCAACCTCTTCTCTACAGAAAAAGATATTAAGGAAATTTTATAGCAAAAGAGAAAAAAAAGCATCAGAAACCACTATACTAATGTTTAAGTGTAAAAAAAATTAAAGCTACCTGTAAAATTGCAGCTCCAGGGAATGGTCTTGTTGTGCAAAATGACATCTTTAAAAGCCAGTGAAAGTCAAATTAAGTATATGATGATGGACAGACTAGAAAAGCAAAACTATTTCTTGATGGAGACTTAATTGCATGAAAGATACAGTTTATTCACTGATTTACAACATCACAGATGATAAATGCTCCCTGATGTGAAATAAACTTACTTTCTGAGGAAAAAAATACAGTAAATATCATCTACGAAGAGGGAGGAGTTTTTACCATAGTCTTCATTTATTAAATATCTCAAGTCCTTACAATGAACAATAAGAAAGATAACAGAACACACTTCTGTTTATACTGCTATAAACAAAATGAAGTTACCACTAGAGTTGGAATAAGACTAAATCTGTCCAGGAGTACATCTCAGCCTTACTCCAGCCACCTACCTTACAAATTCAAAAACTATGTGTGAACAGCAGTACACATGCATAATTAAAAGTGTTCAAATCATAAAACAGTCAAATAACAGTCAAAAACCAATAAAACAGTCAAAAACTTCTATATTGTTCTAGAGTTATTTCCAGTTTGGCACCTCCTAGAATAAATAAATTAATTTTTATCTCAAACAAATCAGATATGACTATACAAAACAGAACACTGAATTTGCTGCTGCTTCAGAAAAGATGCAGATATAAATTATGCTGAATGGGAATTATTGCTGATTTTAGATTTCCATGGGTCAGCTCTGAGGTGCATAAAAGTTCTTAAGATCAGTATCTGAGGTGAAAGGTGAAAGATGTACAGCCAAGACATTTGCAAATGTTACAGCAACATGAAGCCAGGGGTAAACAGGCTGGTGTGCTCCTCATTCACACAGCATACAAACTAGCTATTGAGAAGGCAGTTCTTTCAGAAATTGGGATCTAACCTCAGTAAAACTGGTTGGTTTGTTTGTTTGTTTGTTTGGGGGGTTTTTTTTTGTTAAATACAGACTTGTTGAACAATACATTCACTGGAGAAGCAGTAACTCACAAGTATCTTACTTACCTAGGAAAGGAAGAAATAGACGTAGATTGGCGTAACTGTTGCCTGTCAAGGCCACCTTTACTGCTGTGCCTAGGGTGAACACACCATCTACAGTCCCATATTTTGGCTATCTTAAAACTCATCAGTGTGGTGTGGATTCTGGAGAGAAACAAACAGGCAGTGTTGTGGAGACTCCCCAGAGGGGACAAGTTTTCAAAGTAAAATCTTAAGGCAAAACTTTTAGGGTAATATGTAAATAAGCAATAACATTGACTGAGGTTTCAGCAGTAGTGCTCTGTGATTTTGCTTTGAAAGTTTTTACCTTTTGGAGTTCACTGTAACCTCATTATGCTTTGCTGGCACTTTCTCCAGGAAAAGCAACAGCTGCATGATACTGATAAACCTTAGGAAGGCCAACGTGAGTGATTGTGGTTTGTGCTTCAGTCTAAGTCAACCATATGTAAAAGCTCTAACCTGGCACCACTTGCTGTCATTAAATCTCAAATTCTATCTTGCAATGTAAAATGTAGTTAAATAAGACTAATCATCCATAAGAGCAAATCTCTAAAGAAAAAATATTTAAAAATATTATTCCTTCATTAGCCACACCACTATTATTATAATATACTTCTATCAATATTGACTGAATGTGAAATCATTGCAAGAGAGTTGACAATGAAGAAAAATCTTTATCCATTAATTGTTTTTTTAGTAGCCACAGAAATGAATAGATGACACTTCTAAAATCCCTCTGAATATATACCAATATATTAAAAAATGTATTGTGACAAAATCATTGATAATCCTAGTAATATTCAATGTTGAAAAAAAAAAAAAAGATGCTTTTGCTCAATATAATATTCCAGGGCACAATAGTCTTCTTTAACTTGAATGATTTAAATGAAAACAACAAGTAATTTTTTATTCCTTGCTGGATCAGCAAGTTATAAAATTCAAACTGTCCTATTTTTTATCTTCCTTTTTATGCATAGAGAAGAAAGAAGTCAAAAAGTACAGTCATTTACTAGCATTGTCTTATTAAAATGCTGGAGTAGGTCCAGAATTACTCCCATTATCAAGATAGAAGAAAAATTAAGGGTGTGATAAGAAATACAGAATGGAGAGACATAGATAAAATACCAAGTTTTCTCCATATGTCATTGGCCTGTGGAATTATTAAACCATACAATTCATTGTTTCTAAGAGTTCAAACACAAGTGAAAAGGGATTTTTCACATTTAATTATCATGGACAATTGATGACTAAAGAAATTAAAAATGTAGGAAATGACATGAAGTCCTTTGTTTCAGAATATAAACCAATCCCTAATTGAAAAATGCCTCTTGCCTGTAGTTACAGTACTGATTGTATTTGTGACCCACTGTGAGAAGTATCTTTGTGTATAATATCAGTAAGATATTGATATTATCCAATACTGATTTAGAATAAAGTCCCCAGCATTTGGGATCTTTGAACCTTTGCAAGTTAGATCCTAACTGTACAAAGCTTTGTGCAAAAAGACTGGTGGTGTCTGTGTCATTTTGAGTCAGCAGGAATGCCAGTTTTCAGACAGGACTGCTAAAGTTTTGTATCTGGATCCTAAGAAGACATCCATGAAGTCTTACATTTGAGTTTAGAGATACAGTTATGATTCTTAAAAAAAATCGTCTGATAAAACCAGAAAAATCATAAAAATCTCAAGGGTAGCCTCAAATATACTGAAGGCAGAGAAAAGGTACTTGACCTACTGAAAACACGGTTTTTTTTTAGTTGAACTCAATATGTCTTTTGTACAAAGCAATTAATTTTTCAGGGTTGCTGTCAAGAATTTCAGGTTTGCTGAATGTTTAAACCTAATCTCTCCACTAAAAGGAGAATTCCTATGTCTTCAAGGGTTTGCTCTCTATCAGACAAGTGTGATTCCTCCTATACTTTGATTTCTTTTCTTGTTGTGTGAATCTTTTTACTTTGTATTTATATGCAGACCTGATGAAATGTAGTCACATAATGCAGCATCCCAACACAAATGATCAAGTACAAATACTCCAGAGAAGTCTTACTTGAGAGATGCAGAAAGGCTCTAAAGTTATTTACTTTCAATTTCTCTGCAGATTAGTCATCAAGCTGGAGCCTGGAAAAAAACTCCAAAATTTAATAAATCATACAAAATGTTGATCAGACTCATGATCAATTTGGAAAGTTCTGAAATCCTCGCTAATAAACTTTCCATTGCAGGGAATTCACCACTTAATTACATGTTTATACCAAAAACCAGACACTCCATTTATCAACCTTAATTTTCTACTTCTTTAGATTTAGTAAATGTCCCATTGCTGTTAGTTTTCAGGAAAAAAAAGTTGCTATATTTTGTTTTTATGCTACTAATTACTGAATTTCTTTCTAAAGTATATGATTAAAACTGCTTTATTTCCTTCCTTCTGCTTTGCATCCTGTTCATATTGCATACACACTTTTTAGGAAAGCTGCATTTCCAGTCTTTTCTTCAGTCTTGGAAGTCCAATGCAGTGTGAATTAACAATAGATCTATTTTTGTAGAAAAAATATATGTGCTCTAATTTTGATAGAAAAATAGAATTAAGATATGAACCATTGCCATCCATGGGATTAAAATTTATAAAAAAATAGGAGGTAGGAAACTGGTAGGAGGCTGGAAACTCTGAATTACATTTCCCTCCAAGAAAATGTCCAAGAGACTCATGTCTTTCCCTTAATGTCCTTTGCTAGTCACAAATGTGGCCTCCTGCCTATTTCTGCTGCTTTTTAGACAGTGAGACCAGATATGTTACAGACACCTAATGGTGTTGAAGTGTTCTGAAGACATAATTCTTTTACAAATAGCTAACTCTGAACACGAAAGAGATTCGTCCTAACCATTTCTAGACAATGCACAATGAGATATCTACATAGACAATGATCTTCAAAGGATAAAATCTCTCTCAAGATAAATGTGATTTAGGAATTTTGAGGATAAATAAAGTATATGAGGTTAAAAAAGCATGCAGACTTTCAAGTGGATTTGATTCAACAAAAAACTTTTTCAGCATTACTAGCATTCTTGGATGTAAATCTCCATTAAAAGAATGCAATTTGGGAAACTGACAAAGCTCTTATTTGCTACATTTCTGATTCATTGTTGAGCTGGTTTTGCTAGACAAGTGCACTCTTACAAAGTCTGAGGGAGGTTGTGTACTGACATTTAGTTTTGTGCGGGTGTTAGTACTGGCTATAGGTCTGCTGCCTATGGAACTGGAAAGAGCCTTTTGGTGATTCCTGGCCAGCTCTTAGCTCCCTACATGGCACTGCAGTGTGTTATACAGACAGAGCTAATACAATTAATGATCCATTTTTTCCTATTTTTCCAAACATTCCACTACACCAGGTTGGTCAGGACCCCATTCAACCTGTACCTTGAATACTTAGAGGGATGGAGCATCCACAACTTTCTGAACAGCCTTTTGCAGTGCCTCACCACCCTCTGAATAAAATCTTCTTCATCTGATACAAATTTCCCCTTTTGAGGTTTAAAATTTTTCCCCCCTTGTCTATCACTAACTGCCCATGCAAAAAGTCACTCTCCATCTTTTTTATAATCTCCATTTAAGTACTGAAAGACCACAATTAGGTCTCCCCAGAGCCTTCTCTGGCTCTTCTCCAGATTTGTTTGGTATGATCCTGTAGAAATCATAATTTGATGTCATAATAGAATGACTCTCAGGAACCAGATTGAATTACAGGATCTCTTAAAGTTCTTTAACAGTGCTGCTATGATTGAAGGTGGTCTTAGGGGATTTAAATGGAAGTGGCTGTAGCTACATGGAGTTGTAACCTTCCCTCACTCAAGCCTTCTCTGTATCCAAGCTAATACCACATTAAGTAATTTTGAGGCCAGTTTATTTAAACCACATCAGTCAAAACAGCCAAAGCTAAATCAACATATACCCCTTCTCCATCTGCTTTAAGAATGTCTACACAAAAGATTAGAATGTCTACACAAAAAGATTACTTATGTGCCTGAGACATGTTCACTTTTTACAACTGTATCAGCTAGCCTAATAAGAGATTTTATTTCTCCCTAAAAACCTTGCAGGTTACTTAGCAGCAGCTTATATATAAGTTGTTCTGTGACCAATGTAATTAGTGAAGTATGTGTTCAGTACAGTTTAAATTTCAGAGTGATCTCAGATGTGGATTCTCTGATAAACAGCAAAGGATGAATTCAAGCCCTGTTTCTTTTACACAGCAGCCCACCTTTCCCAACATTGCTGGAATTTACTGTGTTTAAGACCTCTACCTCCATCTCTAAATTCAGCTTCAGTCTAGAACCAAGAACAAAAGATGGTGGCATAAAGACACAGATAAATGTGGCAAAAATGCTCCTGAAATTAGGTATGTATGAAACACGTCTGGTTTTAGTCTGAGGACTTTGGCATGACAAACAGAACAGAACAGAATCCACTGTCAAGCTTGTGGTCAATTTAGTCAGTGTTTGCTGAGTGCACTTCTGCGGTGTGTTGACCCTGGCTGGGTGCCAGCTGCCCACCAAAGCCTCTTTGTCACTCCTCAGCTGGGCAGAGGAGAGGAAATACAACAAAAGCCTGGTAGGTTTAGATTAAAGGGGAGATCACTCACCAGTGACCATCATGGGCAAAATAGACTTGAGTCAGGGAAATTAGTTTAATTTACAAGCAATGAAATCAAAGTAGGACAACGGGAAATAAAACTAAATCTTAAAAGAACTCTTTTAAGAAGAAGTTTCCTTCCCTCCCTTCTTTCTGGAATAAACTATTTTCTCTGCCTTCCTCACACAATGCCTCTGCTGCTCTTTCCTCCTCAGGAGTAGGACTCCTCACACTCATTCCCTACTCTGGGATGCATCCCTCAAATGGGGTGCAGTCCTTCAGGAGGCAGCTGCTCCAGCACGGGCTTCTTTCTCCTTGGGGCCACAGATCCTACCAGAATCCTGCTTCACAATGGGCTTCCCACAGAGTCACAGCCTCCTTTGGGCGTCTACCTGCTCTGGTGTAGGGTCCTCCTACAGGTGGGCTGCAGGTGGATCTCTGCTCCACCATGGACCTCCGTGGGCTGCAGGGGCACAGCTGCCCCACCATGAGTGGAACCACAGGCTGCAGGAGAATCTGCTCCAGTGACTGGAGCGCCTCCTCATTCTGCACTGACCTTGGAGTCCACAGGACTGTTTCTCTCACACATTCTCTCTCAGCTGCTGTTGCACAGGGGTCTTTAACTATGTTATCCCAAATGTGCAACTGCTGTTGCTGATAGGCTTGGTGTTTGCTTGGCTGGGAGCCAGCCAGGGTTAGTTCTGTCAGGCATGGGGGGAAGCTTCTGGAAGCTTCTAACAGAAGCCAGCCCTGTAGCCACCATGCTACCAAAACCTTCACATGAAAACCCAATGCAATTTACAAAGGAGGAAGAAGCTCTTTGTGTTCATGAGCTAGAATAAAGGAAAATAGAAGAAAATTCAAAGAAAGAAGCAAGGATGGAATATCTGGGATGGGAAGGATTCATGCCTGCATCTTTCCACATGTTTGGTGTTCTGATTTAACCCCAGCTGGCAACCAAGCTCCACACAGCCCTTACTGACCCCACCTGGTTGGATTGGGAAAAAGAATCAAAATGGTAAAAGTGAAAAAACCTCATAGGTTGAAATAAAAAAGTCTAACAAATAAAAAATATACTACTACTACCACTACTGCTGCAAATAATAATAATAACTACAATAATAGTAATAATAAATATCATAGCAATAGCAATT
Source organism: Molothrus ater (assembly GCF_012460135.2). Lineage (NCBI taxonomy): Eukaryota > Metazoa > Chordata > Aves > Passeriformes > Icteridae > Molothrus > Molothrus ater. The sequence continues at coordinate 81,178,397 of NC_050480.2, forward strand.
ATAACAAATTAAAGTGAAATAAAAATAGCAGAGAAAAATGAAACCTGAGAAAGACAAGACCATGTAAATGGAAAGAGTTGCTCACTACCAACCAACTCATGTCCAGTCAGTCCTTGAGCAGTGGTTCCCCACATCCCAACCCCTCCCCCAGTTTTTTATGCTGAGCATAATTCTACGAGTTATGGGGTATCCCATGGGTCAGCTGGGGTCAGTTGTCCTGGCTTTGTCCCCTTCCCACATTTTGGGAACACCCCAGTGGCGGGGTGGGGAGAGGACTGGAGAAGTCCTTGACTCTGTGTTAGTACTGCTCAGCAATAAACAAAACGTCTTTTTATTATCAACATGGTTTCCATCACAAATCCAAGACACAGACTGATACTAGTGACTGAAGAAAATGCACTGGTTTTCAGCAGTGTATTTCAAACAATATTCACACTATATGGTCAAAATGTTAGATACAATGTTAACTGAGAGCAACCTGGACAGAAGATACAAATTAGCCCACATAAATTTGAACTCTGAATGTCACAGTTCATGCTTACAGGGCACCCTACGCTGCGGTTTGGCCCTGGTCTTTTGCCTGTACATCTGTAACTCTATACTTACCCACTACTGTCATATCTGCAGCTAAATTTAGATATTAGCTGGAATTAGTAGCATCCTCCCCTTGTTAAGTCAAACCACAAAACTGTGTTTATTTTCCTCTTCTTTTATTGTGAGGTTGGTTTCTCTAGTCACTGGAGACAAATGTACCTTCAGGGGACAGTAGATGCTTCACCTCAAGTGATCCAAGAGGAGGCAGAAGCTATGGTCAATTCTGCTGCTGGCTGAAAAGGTCATGTTAGACCCTGGGTGCACTTTTTCACCTTATCAGAGAGGAAGCCAGTAGCTATTTCATATGTGAAGTGCTGCTCTTGATTTTAACTTCTGCTTTTGAATGACAAGAAACACTTGAGCAGATTTTGGGGGCACTTTCAAAGCATCTCCTTCTAGCAGTGACACACTGCACACTATGGAGAAGAACCCCTATGCATGGCCCAGGGTAGGACATGGTTTAACGCAGCATGAGCATGTAGCCAGTTTGAGTCTCATGTCTGTAATGACACAATCCTACCACTCGCTACAGCATGACATGGTAGATAGACTTAAAAGAAAAATAGGCTGGCTATTTTTGTGCTTCACCATTTCCTCAATAGATCCTATAATTGGTATAAATAGCCTTAGAAATCTTTATAGGACTGACTCAAAAAGCAGAATACCTACAGCTACTTCTGATGTTATTCAGCAGTTATCTGATCAAAAACCAGAATAGACACAAAGTACCACTGTAATAGTAGCTTTTAAACTTTACAAGTGAACCTATGAAATATTTTGAACCTATGTTTTCCACTTTTTGTATTATCTTTCCACATCTAACTCCTTATTCTATAGAGGAGATTTTTCCTCACACAGCTTTTCCTTTCATGTTGCTTTGATTCCTTGTGGAAGCATCTGCCTGTTGACTATATGAAGTCTGGGAAAACTACTTGGGTAGTCTGAGTTAAACCTGATGGAGCAGACACCACATTTTCAAAAGGGCAAGGAAAGTATTTGAGGCACTGAGACTGTAAGTTTCAGTACCTTGAAAATGCCTACATAAGTCAAAATCAATCAGCCAGCACAAATGATAGCATTAATCACTGCATGGCCCCCAGAAACAAAACTGTATCTACTTCTCTCATAGAATTAGTCAGTTTCAAGTTTTTTTATTAGAATACTTATTCACAAGTCCCAATGACATTTGCATAAGTACACAACTGCAGTTGTCCAGCAGGAAGGTTTTGAGGTGGCTTTCTTGTTATTTATTTTTACTCTGTCAATTCTGTTAAAAACTTCACAAAAAATGTTTGTATATGTCCTGAAAATATACTGAGTGAACACTGGTTCTCCTGCAAGTTACATCTCAGCATAACATAAATCAAAAACTGTTCTTTGTGTCTGTACCCTCTAATGAGAAAAAGATTTAAGAGAGATTTTTTTATGGACCTGTGCCATCATTAAATATACAAAAGTAAGTTATAGTGGCACTGATGAATAACCTTTACTCCTTCCTATAGCAAAGTTGTGCCAATTTCATTTTAAAAAGATAACAACGGAGCAAGTGGAAGAATAAGGCTTTGAAACAGCTACTGACAGGTGACTTTTCACTGCAAATCTCTCAGCATCATATTTTCCCCTGTTTCACTGATTTTGCAATGATAACTGCAATAACACTGATAAGGAAGCCAGCTTGTTTTAGAACTCTGAATTTCACTGTTCTGATGCTGTTGAAATCTTCAAGGAAGTCCTTTATGTAGTCCTAAACTCAAGGACAATTCAACCTGAATGAACCAGACTTTAAGTCATGATTTTTGTTTTATTGGGTACTACTTTAGTACATCCATCCATCCTCATCTATCTATCTATCTATCTATCTATCTATCTATCTATCTATCTATCTATCTATCTATCTCCATAAATATATATATATGTGTACACAATATGCATGTACAGAAATGCATATGTATGCTTTTATGTGTGTATGTACAAATATATTTCTGTATATGAAATGGAAATAACTTATGCGTATTAAAAATTAGGAAAACAAACATTTGGTAAAATAATAATTTATAGTATCCTCAGAAACTGTGAAATAGCACACCACAATGCAGTAATTAATAGTCCTGATGGGCCTTAAAAATGTTTCAGGATGAATGAAAATTTTCAGAGATAATATCGGTGAACCATTTCTTAAGATCATTGCAATTACAGGGAATTATAAGTTCCATGGAAAAGTAATATGGAGAGAAATGCTGATATAAGAAAAGATCAGTTGATAGCCCAATAACAAATTTAAAAATCAAGATGACTGTCCACCCCCCACTGAATATTAGCTTCTGGAAAATCCTATTCTCAACAGTTTGAAAGTACCATTAAATTCTTCTATAATTAGGTAGTCACCTAAAATTCAGGAAAATTTGCTTTTCTCTGATTAAGGCTTATGTAGACAAAGCTTCTTCACAAATCACAATGAGAATGGTGTCAGACACACTAATTGTATGTGATAGCCACATGATGAGCACTGTGGGCAGAAATAGAATTTGTTACAGTGACTTTAGCATTTTAGCTAAAACTTTTTTTTCTAAAATAATGTAATATTAAATAAAATTAATTTTGGTTGTGTCATGGGAAATGTAAACCATAATTGCTCTAACAACAAGAAATCTACAAGAATTAGAAATACTGTATCATATATATCTTTGACACATTTATTTAGAAACATAGTATTTCTAAGATCTGATGTAACAGAAGACCAGAGAAAAATGAGGTTTTGTTTTCCAGTGTTGATTTACTGCAGTAATCTGGTAGTTGCATTCTTCATCAAAATAGAACAGCTTCTGCACAATTAACTAACCTGGACCTGGATAATTATTAGTGAGCTTTTATTATGTGTATTGTACTTCAGAGTGTCTCTTACTGCCCCATTAAACAAATTGCTGCTTCTGAGTAGAACAGCAAAATTAAATAGGGTTCCTGTCAAAAGTCATTTATCTGTCACACATGCGTCATAACTAGTTTTGCCATGCTACAGCCATGAAGTTAAATATGGTATATAGTTTTGGTGCTGCTGTAACTAGAGCATTGATTTTACACCATTGAGGAATGTACTACAGTTCTTATTTATTTCAATGAGTAAATCAAAAAGACATTTCTTTTTGTAGTAGGCCTCTCAAATACCTAAAAATACTAAAATAGAAATGCCTAAAAAAAAATAGAAAATTTCTTGGTAAAGAAACTTTATGGTAGCTATAGACAATTATAAAATCAGTCTACTGTACTAACTATTCATCTAAAGTGGTTGAAGAGTTACCTAGTAGTGCCAAATAACTATCTTTTCTCCCTCCCTTTTCCTTTCCTCCTAAAGCAGGCTTCTCTTTTCTTTTAAATACAGATGAACACACATAGAAAAGGTGCAATCTCAAGGGGAAAAAAAAGTAAGACCAAAAATATCCCTTACTTTCTCTCTTTATAATTCACATTTAAAATAATGCAACACTCTGGTAGAAAAGCAAAGAGACATTAGCATTAGAAAGAGAATTCACAAAAGGTTTCTGAACTACAGTTATCCCCTGTAGTAAGTCTCACAATGCCCACAAAATACACACAGACCTTTAAATCGATGCAGGTGCTCAGGCTTTTCCTCTGTGAGAAGTCACACCGGCTATTGATAGAAATACGGACTTACTGACCTCTGGGTCTAAACCAGAAAAAAGGTATAATGAAACTAAACCAACACTAAACAGCAGACCTCATGAAAACTCTCAGGTAGTAAAAAACCAGGTCTAAATGGACCTGGAACTATTAAAGATGAGGAAAATGATTTTGTCTTACCATAAGGGCCTTTCTCAAATATTTTCTGCACTAAAGGTTTCCTATGGTATAAAAATGTTTGTAATAATAATACAATGACATTTGATTTTTAAATATATTCAGCATGATCAAGTTGAAGAAGGCACATTCAAGCTCAATTTTTTTTTTCTGTGCAATAGTTGGTACTAGTAGTTCAGTACAGAGATTGTGTGTTTTAATGGTAGAACAGTGTACAGTGAATGCTGGAAAGAAACCTTTTCATTCAAGAACCAGGCCTAAGACCAGACACTTCACAAACAGGAGCTCTGTATTCAGGAATCCTAATGAATTCAGGAGTCCTAATAAACTCAGGAGTCATTCTTTATTCAGGATCCCTGTTCAGGACCCCTATTGAAATGAATGAAGCTCTGTGTCTGTGTGCAAGAGTCAAGGGAGTGGCTTATGTGGACGTCTTTCATTCTTTCATTCACGACATCTGTGTACACATCAAACACTTCCAAAACAATTTATATTATTTCCCATAACAGTCCTACAATTATTCCAGGTAAAATTGACTTCACAGTCAGTTCGTCACTAAAGTGGTCTGTGTGTTCCTCATAAACAAACCTCACAAGAATAAATTTATTCCAGATTTTAATTTATACCCTTCAAAATGTTAAGATATTCCAGTTTGGAAAACAAATATAATGTGGCCTCTTTAGGAAAAAAACTACTGCAGACCTTTATCTCCTTAGGGTGAAGAACTCAAGAACAAGTATTGCTAGTGAAGGCAATAGCATGAGTTCTTATAGGAACAAGTAATTTAGGTGTGGATTTCACTAATGTCACAGAATTTCCACTCTGATAACATGAAAAATTCAGTGCCAGAATGCCCTGAGGGTAGAGTTGAGGGAAAAGCATACCATATAGACACACAAGCTCTATATATGTGTGTGTGTGTGTGTGTGTGTGTGTGTGTGTGTGTGCATTCTGGTTGTGAGTGTGACTGACAGATTGCCTCAGTAGACTGGAAGACTTTGCTGGGTTGCTGCCTTGAACAATGATTCTCAATATCGCTTTTTCTTTTTCTTCCTAATTATACATTACTGGACTCATGTTACTATTAAAAGGTTTGTATCTCATGTTAATGGTTAGAAATAAAAAAGCTTGTGATTTCTTCCCTCCAGAACAAATTGATATAATTATAGGCTTGTAATTCATGGCTATTGATATAATATCTTTGCATTTTCATGTTGTCTTCACACATGCAGATTTGTATTTGGGAAGCACGTACTCACAGCTTTAATAGGCAGGGTGAATACTCTTCACATTATGTATTAAAAGAAATTTCCAGCTGTTAGCATTATGCAAGTTTTTGGGCTCTCATATGATTGTATCATGCTGAATTTAATTTTGGAGGAATTTCTACTTTAGGGCCTTCTTGGTGTAAAAAAAGACTAAGTGGTGATGTTACTTGAAATTTTGCTGTAGTAAAATATTTCCCTGAGCTTCAGGTAAAGGGTAGCCTGTAATTTGTAATGATAAGCACAGCAATGAGTGCAAATAGTAGTCAGCTATTAGCAGCCATAATTGGTGCACCTTTCATCTCCTGTCAAGCAGAGTGGCACCGATTAGGACCAAAAGACAGCTATCAGATCTCTCCTTTCCAGACTCAAACAAAAGGAAAAGAGGTGTCTGTCTGAGCTGATAGCTTTTGGCCATTTGATCAGATCCTACCAGAAGTCATCCAGTCGCAGTAACCTGATTTCTCATCAATGGGCTACCGTTTTTGATGTAGGCAAAGTCCTACTGCAAATTGCATTTATGAAGGGAAAACAGCAGGACATAATCAAGGAGTATAGTTACCAATTCACATGGAAAGGTTGTTTTGGCATCCTACTTTCTTTGAGGGAGGTAGTAAATAAGTTCTACTAATATTATGGAAAAGATATTTCTATAAACAACTAGCAACACAGCCCTTCAGAAAGCTGTGTTTGCCCTCCCCAGTGTAAGAGGAACTTAGGTGTGGTTTAGTGTTTATGAAAGGTCCAAGCAAAATAGCAGAAAATCAAATTTACTACTGATGGATGGGGAAAAAATTCCCTGCTTGGAAAGAAAACATATTTGGAAAATTCTACTTCTAAATAGTTAGGCAAACAAAGTACATTTCAGAGAAAGACTTTCCAAGTTTTACTTTCTTTCACCATAAATCTGCAATATCAAGTCTAGATATGTAAAATCTATATCAATCATCTTTTATTTTATTAAGAGGCTTTCCAGGAATTATTCTTTACTGTTAATATCACTATTAGTGGGCTACAGAAAAAACTTCATCACATGTTCAGGAAGATGCTAAACAAGGTTTCACATGACGTAACTAACAGCTGGAATACGTACTATGAAATCTCCCATATTCCATCAGTATATGAAGAATTTTGGTATAAAAATGTGAAGTCTTCCTCTCAATTTCACATACAACAACTATCAATTTAATGTAACAGCTATTATTCTTCTCCTGATAAACAGATACTCTGCATTTTGTGGGGAAAAAAATCTGCTTCAGAGTGGAAGAGTACTGCACTGTATTTCACCAGAGCTATTTTTTTTAATCTGACCTCAAAAGACCTTCGTCTGTGATATCATGAAATAATCAACTTTTTGAAGTCTCTAACTAGTTAGAGAGGTAAATAATTTTCTGCTCAGCCTAAACTGTTAAATTAAAGATCTATCACAGCTGAGGAAATATGATAGAGATACTTTTGTAGTCTAGCATCCTAAATTTATTCTTTTTTTTTCCCAGTTAAATTAGAGCGTGATGTCTGGCAAGTTGTATAGAACAGAATAGCTTTTGTGGCATTAAGAAAATACTTCTCTACTAGGAAAAATGTTAGCCTGCACAAAATTCCTAAACTTTAAATAATATACAACCATTTGAACACAAACAAGATAAAACAAACAGAAAACAAAAAGCAGAACTCCAAATCTATCAAAGGTGAATGACCTTTTGAAAAGGTTAGGATTTCAGTCAAGTTTATAAAAATTAAATTCACTTGTGGATTACCTTTTAAATGTATCAAAAGTTAATCTTGTATGTGCTAAGGCTTAGAAAGAGGACAGTTTACAGCTGAATGCTGCCCTGAGTATTTTTCTCTGATTTGTTCTCAATAAAAAAATTGAAAGGATGTGGATATAAATAATGGATACTGAAGATCCAACTAACAGTGGCAAAAAGTAATTATATTTAAGGTAAAGTAGAGGATAATTTTGATGATGTTTGAAATTTATTTTAAAGTCATTCATGGATGTATTTGGGCATTTATAAAAGTATTTAAAGATATACAAGGCAATAAGACTGGCATCCTCTTCCAAAAACCTAGTCCTCTTCTCTGAATACAAGTCAAATATTTAAATTGATCTATTAAGATAGGAGACATGAATTTTCTAAAAGACAATAAAACACAGTTAACCTAATTTCCAATAAAGTGTATGGCAGACACTCAGGCAGGGTTGTTCCCCTCTGTCTGCAGCTCTCCAAGAGTTTGCCAGCAGGCTTTGCACCAGTTCACATCCAGACACGTAATTCATACATTCAGCTTCATGCTACAGAGACGTGCTCTGCAACACCGATTTCATGTTGAGATGGACTAAACTTAAAAATACTGCAGAGTGTCATATTTTGAGGGCCAATATGACCCAATATGCCATAGAGCCCAGAAGGAACTTACAGACAGGTGCTGTGGTATGTGGTGTCTGCTTTAGGACAGACTCTCTAAGCAATGTGGATGTGTGTCAGTGGATGAATGCTGACTGTGTTAGAAGTGTTCTTCCTTCCATTCAGAGGAATTTTTGGACCACAGGATACTTGTAAGAAATACCCAAGACTTTGAGCAGTTGAATTTTGAAAAGATGCAGTCCCATTCTTTTTCCAGAAATTAAGAACCTCAGCATGGTGATAGTGTGAGTCTGGGGAAACCTGTGTGTTATGTACTATCACAGTATATAACACAGCTCAATAAATTGTATGGAAACCATGGAATGACAGGGACAACTTAGTTACACTTCTGGAAGATCCCAAACCATCTACATTCCCATATAACAAGGGGCATGTGGAATATTGTGTCATACAGAGTATCAAGCCTGGTTTGTTGTTTTGGAGTGCTGTTTAACAGAATTATTTTTCATATGGAACAGACTGGAGATACCCACTAGCTCTTCTCTGACTTGCCCAGATCTCATTAGAAAATACAGGACTGGAGAATTAGAACAGCACACTTGCTTACAGTCCTGCCATTTTGGTTCTTTAAAATTTGACTTACATGCTTTAATTGCTGTTTTAAGGATGGCAGACTACCATTGAAAAACTTGCATTTATTTTCAATAGAGATTTTTAAATATTAGCAATTTTTTTAGATTTCAAATTTCAGAAGAATGCTAGTTCATATCTACAGCCTGATTAATGTGATGAATTATATCAAGTAATGTTGATTGTTTTATTGGATTAGATATGCGTTAGATACACATTTAATTGAAAATCTCAGTCTCTACTAGAATATATTCAAAGGTTGCTGTGTATTATGTTGATCTAGATTGCTTGGCGACTTTTCTTAAATACTTAAATAAAAACTTTAGGTGCAGTTCCAGCTTCTCATTTCTTTGGGTTTGCTGCAATTTCATCTTCCCCAAAAGCTAACCAAGGACTATGAGAAAGATAGAAAAAAAAATGTAAGGATGGGATAAGCTCTCACTTTCTGATTGGTTCTAGGCAGAGATGGAAAGGTGTTTTCCTTTTCGTTTGCCTCCTACTATCCAGTTGTTCTGAAAGAGAAGGGAATGGGTGAAGGACCTGAAGAATAACATGATTTCTGTATGGAGATGCCAAGTAGCTGGAGATTTTTCTAAGCTTCCAGCTTGTAATTTTTGTTTGAGATATCAGCATTGCAGATGTATCCTGTTCTCTTTCCAGCTAAGATGTGATTTTTCACAGGAGTGGTGTATGTACTTAATTGAGCAAAACCAGGCTGTTGTAAATGGCTGCAGCATAATTTCAGGATTTGAACAGAATAAGGACTAACTAAAGAAAAATACCCTACAAAGCACCAAACAAAGAGTTATAGCTGTTACCAGATATAGAAAATTGTTGAGAGAAAAAGGGTTGGCATACTGGAGAAATGCTAATGCAGTCTGACTTTTTATAGCATGAGCTGGCACACAAATTGCAAACAGACCATTGAAAGATGGACACCAGCAGAGGAGGGGGCATAACTCATACATGGACTCTGGTCTGATCATGTTGTGATCCCCCTGGGAAACAGTGCTGTGGCTTTCAGGGATAGGAAATATCTAGAGCGTAGTCTCCTTGATTATAACTATCAACTGCAGTGAGCCAAAGGATTTCTCAGCGTGTATAAGCGAGATAATTCTGTGGTAAAGCCCCATGTTAAATTCTAGACCTCAAAGAAACCATTTATTTTGTAGATCTCATAAATTGCCTTCAAAACTATCACCACTCTTTTCATAGTTTTCTACTAGGGCTAGATGACTGTGTCATCACATCTTTCTCTGTTTTTCTTGTCTAAAATCGGGTTGTCAGTAGAGCACAAATAATTAAATCTCAGCTTTAAAACTAGAAAAGAAACACAGTAAGGATATGACTAATACCCAAATGCCCTACCAACTTTCTGGGATTAATTGTTTTGGGTTTTTTCCTAGTAAGATCTGTTTTAAAGATCTTTATTTCTGCAGTTACCTGAAGATGTGCAGCTTAAAAGGAGGACCAGTGGCTATCCTGTTAAATACTGATTCTATCTAGAGTATTCGCAGACTCTCTAAGGGAACAGACTGAGAGTTTGTTGGTTTTTGGTTTTGTTTTGTTTTTTAAGTAATTAAAAATAGGTTTCTCTAAGTAATAGCCATCTCTGGTACTGCTTGAAACCCCATTAGATTTCAAGAAAAACATTCTGCCACTTGTGACTTTGACAGGAAACATTTAGCTCTAGCAGAACCCTTGTGGCCCTAATCCCAAATATGTATGTAAAAACTATTAAGAGACTATGAAAGGCCAGAGGAAGTAAAGAGCCCTCTTCCTTTCTCAATTAACACCACTTGTATCCTATATAACTGTTAAATTTAGTGGAATTGTTCCCAGCTTGCAACTGCACGAACAATCAGACTCCTTATATCCAGGCTTTGCAGAAATATACTAGGTATGTTTTATCTCTCCTCTATTAATTCTCCTGTCTTAGTTAGGCAATATCCTTCTAGGACCATGCCAGTCCCATTGATGATACTGGTGCATAAAAAACGTAGATGTTTGGGCAGAAAATCTTAAAACTGGCGAAAGAAAATTTTGAGTCCTATCCAGATAAAAACATCTGTGGTCTCAGAGGTTATGCAAGGCCCTGGCTACAGATGCTGGCTGTTCAACGAGTCAAACTATTCAGAAACAGGTAGGCCTCCAGTGTAAGGTCAAATAAAAGTGTCTCTGTGTGGTGGAGAAAGTTTAGCAAATGTGAAGGAAAGCAATATCAGAAAACTTTTATTTTATCCTGGTGATCCAGATAAAATTAGAGACTCTTTGTACTGGTCTCTGTAAGGCAGAGTATCACCATGTATTGGATCACTTTACAGTTAAGATATATAATGTCATAGCCAAGAACTTTTAAAAGTATTTATTCTCACAGCATTCTCATTAGGTATAGAAACCCAAAAGAATTCTCCAAAGTCCAAGCACATCACATCCACCTTGAGACATTTGTCTCAGTTGCAGAAGACAGGAATCTTTACACCCAATAAATAGTCAGTGGTTCAGCCCATCTGAATATCCCTGACCCAGTGGAAGTGTTTGCATTTTTTCTCCATTGACAATCTAATCTTAAATTAGTGCCTAAATTGACATGAGGAATCCAGATATTAGTGATTTTTCTTTGACTTCACCAGCTATAGGAGAGACTAGAGCTGAACAGGACAGTCAAATCTCCAGGGTCTCAGGCTGTAACTACTGAAATGCTCTGCTGTTCATCTTCCCTCTAGACACAATGGGTGGGGAGAGTCAAATAAGAATAGAATTGTTGTGACCATTCTAAGATAACCCACATCCTATCTGTCACAAATATGTATTCTGCTGGTTTACTTCTTTCCCAGAATTCTTCCACACATGAATAGGTATTTTTTATGTTTTATTCAATGTTGGAAGCTTATTTGCTCTTTTTACTTCTTATTGACCAATTAAGGCGACATAGTCTGTTTGGGGCCAGAGGATCTCTGTGAGGAATTTTTTGGAATCTTCTTTCACATCCAGTAATTTCTGTCCAGAGCTTTCTTAGGTTCTGTCTGGTTTTTTGAAGCAGTAACACAAATGTGAAATATTCCCATGACTCTCTCTCTGGGATGAGAGAGATGGATGAGGAGACATATGGAAACATAAGCAGACACCACAGATCACTGTTATTTCTGTAATCAACTGAGTTGAACTGTCTTCTTAAGCTACACTGACAACTTAGAGACTATCTCAAGTGTCTTGCTCAACAAAACTGGACAGAAACAATGGCAGCACAGGACATATCAGAGTATACTGACATATATATCTGGTAGTTTGATATTTTGAATGGTTTTCCTTGGAAAAATATAATTAAAGCATTGCATCTCACAACTCAAGATGGAGGAGCCAGAAAATAAAGGAAGGTTTCCATTCCTTTTACCAGATTCTTGAACAAAATTAAGATCTGTGTTGACTCCTCATACATTTTTAACGCGCACATTTCTTTGGAAAGAAAACATGCTGGGCAACTGCTTGTTATGTAAGACACACACACATCACAACTGAAGATTTGTTTGTCCTAAAAGCTGGACCTGGATCAGCTGAGAACAGAAAGGTGTTAAAACAGTCAATAGTTTTCTAATTAACATATTTATGGGATTACTGTAGCCCAGAAAACCTACAAGGAATTTGAATAGTACAAATTTGACCAGATTTGAATAGTAGAGATTTTTCACTGTTGAAATATTCTCCTTTTAAGCATGACTGAAGTTGTTTGCAAAAACTTTTACAAGACATTTCTCTATTTCTTCTCAAGCTGCCCAACCTCAAAATATTTATAACTATTTTCACATCTAGCTGTTTATTTGATATTGTGCTTCTGATTAGAAGGACAGAATTCTTAACTATGCTAAACTGCCAATGAGGGCTCAATAATTTCTTCTAGCACTACATTTTATGAAATTGTATTTATTAAAAATAGAAATGTTATAAATACAGTTATGCTTGGCAATCATGTATTTACTACTGTCTTTTTCATATTACTATTATCAACTTCATACAAATTATCAACATCATACAAACTATCTTGAATCAGAAAACTTGTAACCACTGCTCTCAATTTATGGCAGACTGTAAACTTATATTCAGCCATACAGCCAAAGTAATAGAATTCTTAGTTTATTATTCAGCTGAAGAAATACAGACAGGTTGAACAGTTTGGTTATAAAATGGGAACACATTTCTCTAGAAATCTAACCTGTTCAAAAATATGAGGTACTTCACAGAAAACTGAGAAAAAAAATTGTTTATGTCTACATGTGGATCTTTAAAGAGCCCAAATTTTCTCCAAGCAATCATAATGCAGACTGAGTTTCCAAAAAGGATTCAGGTTCTATACTTTAATTTTGATGTTACAAAGCACAGCAAACTGCTTTCACATAAACACAAAAAATAATGGAACGTTAGACTGAATTAACAGACATTTTAACATCATAACTAACAGGATGGTTGTTAGTTTAAAAGGGAATAAAATATCATTCTCTTTTAAGTTAACAGTTCCTGTAATGTTCTTATGGAAATGATATAGCATCTGCACTACCCAGATGCCACAAGTTTATGGTGATATCTTCTGCTAGAATGCGACTTTGAAAGCCATTGAAGGAAATTGCTCTTTTTCCAGGATGGAGAAAGTGAAATACTGGATTGTCACCTCTTCTCTTGGAGATGTCTCATACATTTTCTGCTTAACAGACTCCAGTTTGACACATCAGCAGCTTTAGGAACTGGGATAGAGGCCAGAATTCCTCCACCACTTCATTACAGTGAGAGCCTTTAACATGGGTGTGGGAGGAGTGTCACCTCAATTTTATAATCTTTTCTGCACAAGGGACAGATTTGGTAAGAACTGATGGCAACATTCCAGAGTATGCTTTAATCTTTGTTTAGAGAAGGCTTTGGAAGACTGGACATCATCTTGTGGGAACTTGGGCACTGCTGTCTTGTGTCCAGAGAAGGGCAATTGATGAAGAGTCTAGAGAGGAAGCCACATGAGGCGCAGCTGAGGGGAGCGGGGATTGTTTAGCCTGCAGAAAAGGAGGCTTAAAGAAGACCTTAATGCTCTCTGCAAATGCTTGAAAGAAGCTGTAGCAGGTGGGGGTCAGTCTCTTCTCCCAGGTAACCTGCAACAGGACAAGAGGAAATGGTCTCGAGCTGCACCAGGGAAGGTTTGTTTGGAGAGCAAGCAGAATTTCTTCACTGAAAGGGTGGTTAAACATTGGAACTGGCTGCCCAGGGACTTTCACCATCTCTGAAAGTGTTATAAAAAGTGCAGATGTGACACTTAAGGATATGGTTTAGTGGCAGACACAACAGTGCTAGGTTATGGTTTGTACTTGATGATCTTGGAGGTCTTTTTCAACCTTAATGATTTTATGATTCCATGTTCAAGCCACTTTGGGGAAAACAACAAGGAAAGACTGAACCCAATTTTTTTTGTTTCTCAAGCATTTTTTCTAACTTTTCCTATTTTTACTACCCCTTTTGTTGTTTCTGGAAAACTGAATGTGTATTCTGAAATCTAAGATAATAAATGTTTATCAATCTTAGTTCTATACCTAAGGGTTCTCATTAGGTGCATGTTGGGTGTCTGCACCCCAGGAGGTATGAAAGACACATTTCACTAAGGAAACCCTCATTTGATCTGAGCCCTCTTACTTCAGAAGCACCTGCTAGTGTCCATAAAGATTGATCACATGTCTCAATCTGAATGGCCAGGACTGGCTGATTATTACTAAACAGAGAAATAAACTATATTCTAAATACAAAATACCTGAATCCAGCCAAATAAAAAGTAGTGAAAATATGGTTTTAAAGTTTTTTCAGATCAGAAAACTATTTCTTATCCTAATATCCTTTGCTTTGGTCACTCTGACCCCACAAATTCATCACTTAAGACTCAACTACAGGACCTCTTACGTAGGAATGAAGCCCCATATATAAAAAGATTACAACTAATGCAAAAATAGCAATTTATCAATGCACCATGGACAGTATAAACAAAGATTATTTTAACCTTGAAAGCCAGATTCCCATGGCTCACTTTAGATTCAATAGAGACACAAATACTGCCTGAAATCCCTCTCAATGTGATTTCCAAGTTCTTCACCCATTTTTTAAAACTTGGCTGCCCTTTTACTTCATATTCCAATTCACAGTCTCCATCATAAAGCCCTGGAACTTGCATAGTATCTGTACCAATATGAGTCTAATCAGATACATTTCTCCAAAAGTTGGTCAGCTCTTAGAGGAAAAAGTGGTTTGCCTGTATGAAATTTCAGAGACATAAAAACTTTTTGAAAGCAAGATTAGAAGGATTCATCACCAAACTGATAGTGAGCACCATTGTGACCCTTTCTAGACCATGTTCTGTTACTCAGAGAAGATATCTCATCAACTCTGAATCTGAGGAGAAATATAGAGAGGGAAATATAGAGAAAGAGATTATATCAAACACAGTGAAGAATTATACCCTGCTAATTCAAAAAGTACATTAAGTCAGTGAAGGTGTTTATTTAGACATCTTATTCAAAAGGTAGAGTGAAAAACTGAGCAGCAGTCCCAACCAAGTTAAAAGTTCCTGTTTCATAACTAGAACTGTTTAGATTTCAGGTTACTTTTTGTTAATAAGCTGATCTATGAGGAAAGTTAGTGTAAAAGTCTATGTATGAGCCTATCACTCTGGATTCCACAAATAAAACATGACAGTGAAGAGCAGAAATAATTCAAATATGGATTAAAAAATGATAAAACACCACAAAATAGGCTTCAATATCTGTTAGATTTAAAAAAAAATCATCTCTTTCCCCCACAAACCATTTTTTCCTCAGAAGTGTAATTTTATGTAAGAATTTGCAGTAAGCATGAATAATGTTTACAATTTCAGGTCATTATTTCATCTCATCCCTGGTATTTTTGTAATTCTGTCTAGAATGCTAAACTCTATCTACCAGCATTTCTAAAAACATATTCAATTAAAACACTTTCTTGCCTTAATCTTGTGAAATCACTTTTTTTTTTTTAGAAACACCTTTGTATTTTTAAAGTAAGAAAAGTTTCTTTTTAAAATACTATTTCAAACTTATTTGTCATTCTTGTGCAGGGTTAACTCTGTGTTGAGCTATTTCATGTCAGAAAAGCTGACTTATTCAATAACCAGCAAACAATATGCATGAAAACTGTCCCCTAAAATCATATTCATAGAGCACTGGTACCCAATATTATCTCAGCTTCCCTTTATTCTCATTAGTGATAGGATTTCACTTTTGATTGTACAGAAAGCTCATTATTCCCAAAGCATCAAAAACCCCTTTTATGTAAACAGCGTATGGCCTTTGACCTGTGTTGGTTTGAGAAATAAGATGGATGACCTGCCCTGTGAGACCTCATACCAAATCTTATTCCACAGCAGAGCAAAGATGCTGCTTCTCACTGCCTCTGAGAATTTGAAATTGTGAGAGTCCTCAGCTCCTTTTACCTTTCTGTTAGGCTGGACTGTCCTCTTCCAATTTTTCAGCACAATGTTAAGTTCACAATGTGTGTCTTACACTAAAATGTTCACCCCTTCATTATTCTAGACCCTAGAAGGTCTTCTCTTTTCCCATACAGTCCTCCTCCCTGGTCTTCAGCCAAAATAGTTTCTTTTAAATATTTGGCTCACTCAACTTTTACCCCTTAGAAGACACCAAAAACTAAGAATTTTTCTTGATTTTTTTCTTCCCTCTGGCACATTTTGTTGAAGTCCACTTTCCTGAGTTTATTTGGGAACTACTGCTCCCAAACTCCCTTATTCTGAACTGAAATGAGGAAATACCTTGAGTTGGGACATCTAAATAATTTACTGATGCATAGAAACATATCACTGGTTTCAATGAACAGAAAATGGATAGAAAATTGAAATATCAAATAACATGTTATAGATTTTAATAATTAAATTTTCCTGAAACCATGTATAAACTTGCATGAAAAAAAGAATTATTTTAAAAAAAGCAATCCCACAACTAAACTGCTCTGACACTGATCATGAAACCACAACATTTACCAGAAATTTTGCCATTTGTCTGACTATACTTTTAAATGGTGTGTGTAGTTTATTTGATATAAATATTAATGAATGATTACACAATAGGCCACGATAGTAATTAAACAATATTAAATAAACATTAGACCACAGCTTAGCGAAATCCCTAATAAAAATGTGTTAACAAGAATGAATGTTGCAATGATGCAGGAAAACATACTTAGAGATTATAAAGATGAAGATTATGGGCTCTATTTTGGATAGGCAGCATTTTGAAGAGGATATTTTATTAATTAGCAAAGTTAATAATTTAAATTTCCTTCATTGTGAATCTTCACATTGGGGCAACACTGAACTGAAGTTCAGGCAGAAAACATATTTTTATTTTTTAGTAAACAGAGAAGGTTCTTTGTATTGTTATGTATGTCCATTACACAATACTTGTCCATTCTACCTCTCCAAAACTACAGCTAATCTGATATTTCTACATGGATTCTGTCTACCATAACATAACTTGTGCTCTTTTGCTTTGCTTTGCATGGAAGCAGTTTTAGGGCTGTCAGCTGGTGAGTTTCAGAAAAACAACACAACCTTTGAAGTGCTAAAAGGTATTTGTGGTGAGTGTAAGGCATATTCCCACCTTCATTTTTCCCAAAAGTAGTTCACCTGCTGTGCCTTTCTGCCACAACTCCATTTTCTCTTCGTATTTGGATCCAGAACAGTACAGACCCAGAACTGTACAGACACTGTAACGAGAGGAAAAAAATATCTGAAAGGGTACGAAATATGGTCTGTAGGAGAATGGGCAGTAAGTGTTCATCTGAATTAGAACTGAGATATACCTAAAAAAAAAAAAATCACTAAAAACTTATTAAGGATAAAATCCTCAAACAAAAATGGAAATTTCTTTACATGATTAATAGTCCAACTGCAATTCATTGTGGTCATTTGCATATTCACAGCATGATTAGCCAAATTCATGGATGTAGAGTCTATTATGGATACCACTGGTGGCCAGAAAATCCCAGACACAAATGATGAAGCCTGGGACAGTGCACCTGGGAAATAATGAGAAATTCCTACTGCATTTTTATACTTTTCCCTAAGGGCCTTCTTTCAGGCAGTGCTGGTATATAATATGATATACCAATTGATATATAATATGAGGTGGGTGGAGGCTGGTCATGTCCTAATGTGCCTACTGGGACTCTCCTGTTCTGATCGGACTTGGCTGAACATGCTTTAGGACAAAAGAGCTAAGCCATTCTCCCTCCCCAATCCCACCACAGTAGTACAAAATTATTGGGGATTTACTAAATGTAATACAGATATTTCTGCCTCTGCATCTTCTACAGCACATAGACATCATCAACTTCATCTTAGCTACTGCAAACAAGTTCTACCCAAAAGTTCTAGCGAAAGAACGCTCATGACCTCTTTGTGAACATAAGCCCCAGCTGGCTCATGGAGTACCTTTCCAAAGAGCAGGGATTTTCCAACTTTTCTGGAGTATAATTGTATGGTTTTTCTTTTTATCTCAGTTTACTGTTGGAGGATCCAAAGATATGATAATTTGTATTCCAGATTCAGCTGTAAAATCAAGACCTTCATTACCACGGACTTGTCCTTTAAATTTCCTTTACTATCTAATAGTTCACAAAATAAAAGTTTTAATTTGCAAATGTGTTGTGTTTGTCTGGCCAGATTTTGAGAGCAGAGGGTCTACAGAGGTGATTTCTGTGAAAAGCTGCCAGAAGCTTCCTCCGTGTCCAGCAGAACCAATCCCTGTCAGCTCCAAGATGGACGTGCTGCAGGCCAAGGCTGGGCCAGCCAGAAATGATGGTAATGTCTCTGCAATAACACATTTAAGAAGAAAAAGAAGTGATTATGCAGATTTAATTGAAGCCAGAGCAGAGTGGGATGAGAACATGTGCTGAAGAGCTCTGCAGACAGCAGGGTCAGTGCAGAAGGAGGGGCAGGAGGTGCTCCAGGCACCAGAGCTGAGATTCCCCTGCAGCCCCTGGTGCAGCCCACGGTGAGGCAGTTGTGTCCCTGCAGCCCCTGGGGATCCACAGGGATGCAGAGATCCACCCACAGCCCATGGAGGAGACCCACACTGGAGCAGGGGGTGCCTGAGAGGAGCCTGTGACCCTGTGGGAGGCCTGTGCTGGAGCAGGGTCCTGGCAGGGACCTGCAGGGCTGTGGAGAGAGGAGCCCATGCTGGTGGGACTCTTGACCCATGGGGGACTGGAACATCCTGTCCTTGAATGACTCACACTGCAGCAGTTTGTGGAGGACTGTTCACGTGGGATGGACTCACACTGGAGAATTTCATAGAGAGCTATTGTGGCCACTCAGGGTCTGGCCCGGATGGACAGACCCCTAGACTGCCTGGGAGACTGGCAAGAGGTCGCCAAACTTGGTGTTTAAATAAATGAGGGACAGGCACAGATTGGTGACCTGAAAAGGAAAAAGGTCTATTAATACGAAAATAGCAAGCTGGTCAAAGAGGAATGCAGTACCAAGGGATGCACCAAAAGGGCCAAGGTAAAGTACAACTTATTTAAAGTTGGACAGAGGTGGGTGAGGGTCCAATAGGAAAGAGAGGTTAGGAATATCTAAAACCTTGCAACACTTTTTAACCAATAATCTAATAGAGAACAAGGAACTTTCTATAGATAATTACCATATATGTGTAGAGAATGCTGGTAGTGAATCACTTTCTCACTGTAAATAGGTGGATCTTCCCAGACCATACTGTTGTAGTTCTTGGTACTTTATTCAACCCCAATAATCTATTTCCTGTGGGAGGGACCCCATGCTGGGCCAGGAGTCCTCCCACTGAGCAGCAGCAAAAACAACCTATGATAAACAGACCATAACCCCCATTCCCTGTCTCCCTGAACTGCTGGGGGGAAGGGTAGGGGGAAGGTGTTTTGTAAGGATTTATTTTACTTCTCATTATCCTGCCCTGATTTTGTTAGAAATAAATTCAGTTAATATCTCTAATTTGTGTCCATTTTGCCCATGAGAGTATTTAGTGAGTGATCTCTCCTGGTCTTTATCTCAACCCATGAACCCTTGGTTTTATTTTCTCTCTCCTGTCCAGCTGCAGAAGGGAGCGCTAGAGTGACTTTGGTGAGTGCCTGGCATCCATCCAGGATCAACTCACTAGAATTCTACAACAGCTGCATGTCCCATGTGATACTGTAAAAAGATGACATTATTTCAGAACCTATTACGCTGAAGTATCCTTCTATGTGTTTAATATTCCTAGCACATAAATGTTGTTATGATACTATACTGACAGTAAACTTGACCCAGCAAGTCCCAAGATGGCCAATAATTTTATGTACCTCTCAGTGGTATTGCCTATGCTGGAAATAAATTGTAAAACTGGGAACATGATAAAACTATGTAAAATAATGAGTGGGCCATGGAATACAGAAGGGAAGATTATGCCCTCCTTGTTTCAGAATACATGAAACACAATGCATTCCAGGCAGATTGAAGAAGAAAAAATCATAACATAGATGAAAAAGATTTTTCTCATAGTAGCAACTAAGATGTGGATTTTTTTTTACCTCAGAAAGACTTCAGGGAGTGCAACTTCATAATGTCCAGTACATAACAGTACATGTATAAAGATATCAGAAATCCCAGGAATTATTATTTTAATTCCAAGGAACATTTTAAAATGGCTACTAAAACATATATTCCTGGGTTCCAGTCAATTTATAGAATATATCCAGTCAATTTCAGAATATGTTTGTGTAGAACCAATAGTTATTCTGCTGTCTAATGAAGCATCCCTACATTATGTTATAACTCTGGTTCAAGATAGCAACAAGATACAGACGGGAGAGATTATTCTCACTACATAATATAACAAGACCTACCAGAGAATCATAGAATCATTTAAGTTGGAAAAGAACTCTTAAGATTTCCTGCTTACTTCTCCAGGGCTTGAAAACTCAATCATTTTGAGATTGTTTTGCCCAAGGTGGCCTCTGACCATCATATGATCCATCAGTCCTTCCCTGTTTGTGCAAAAGAACTTCAGCAAGACATCTCCCCTAACACTCACCAGGAGTGTTAGGAACTTCCACATACTCCAGGAACTTCCTAGACTGTTTTCTCTTTGCTGTATTGCATCTCTAGCAGGTATCATGAAAGTTGAAGTATCCCAAGAGAACAAGGGCAAACAATCATGAGACTATCCACAGGTGCTCGTAGCATATTTCATCTGCCTCTTCATCCTGGTTGAGTGGTCTATAACAGACTCCCCCTAGGATACCTGCCTTATTGGCCTTTCCCCTGACTCTTACCATAAATATGCAACCCTATCCATCACCATTATCAAACTCAAGTCAAAACATTGCCTTACCTACTGGGCTCCCCCACCACTTCTCCTTCCTTGTCTATTCCTTCTGAAGAATTTATAGCCATCTATTGCAACACTGCAGTCATGCAGGTCTTTCCATCATGTTTCTATGATTGGAAATTTGCCTTAGTTTTCCAGTTGTACAATGGCATCCTCCTGTTTGTTGCCCATGCTGTGTGCGTTGGTGTAGATGCACTTCAGTTACATTGTTGATCCCACCAACTTACAAGGGGAAGAAGCCATGAGAATTCTCAGGCACTTCCATGATTTCTATCTCATCAATAAGCCTGATGTCTTTGCTGATACATAAATCTCCATCCCCCACCTCTACTGAGCTGGCAGATTGAAGGACCTTGCTAGTACACCATCCCTTAAACATTCACCTGCTGAGCCAGGCTAATCTCTAGTGAGCTTGACTTTTTCCCTTTCCCCCTCCCAATCTAGTTTAAAGCTCTTTCTATGAGACTTGCCAAGTCCTATGCAAAGATTCTTTTAACCTTTTTGATGCTGGTGTGCCCTATTGTGGCATTCACAATCTCTGAAAAAATTCCTTCACCCAGGGTTTTTCTCCTGGGAAGCTGAAAGGCAGCAAGAGAGGCCTCAGAGAAAAGGAAAACAATTCTTATCTCATTTGCTTCTCCTGTGTTGTGCTTGTGTGGAATGTGTTTGGACATTGTTTACCCACAGTGATTGTTTGACTGGTCTCTGATGCGAGTTGTTTTGACTCATTGGCCAATTAGGGCCAAGCTGTGTCGGGACTCTGGAAGAGTCACAAGTTTTCATTATTATCTTTTTAGCATTCAGTAGTATATACATCTTTTCTGTATTCTTTAGTACACTATAGTATAGTATTCTTTAATACAATATAGTATAATAAAGTAATTAATTAGCCTTCTGATAAGATGGAGTCCTCGTCCTGATTTTTCCCAGACGTCGGACAAAAATATTTACAATACCCAACCTGTCATTAGCAGGCATGATATCTTTGAAACTGACCCATTATCAAAAAGCCACCCAAATTTTACCAGCCTCAGAGCCAAGTATAGATCTGCTGTATCTTCCTGATTTTTCACTCATCATTCCCTGCAGCTGGAAGAATAGAGAACACTTGTGCTTCTGACCTCTTGGCTGGTCATCCCAAAGCCCTGAGATCTCTCTTGATTGCCCTTCTTGTGCAACCATCTCTGCTCACCTGAAAAATTCACAATGGATGATAATGCAAGACCTGCATCAGGGTAGGAAGCTCTCTCTTCATGTCTTTGTGTATCTCTCTGTCACACTCCCTAATACTCCTCAGTCAGGTCCCTTCCTCCTGCAGCTCTGTCAGTGAGCAGAAGAGTTCCTGTGCCCTTGCACAGGGCTGCTCTCTCTGCTGGCTGTGCTGACAGCAGGCTGGGCTCACCCTACCGTGTGGCACTGGGGTAGCAGCATGTTCCCAGCAAAGCTCTGTCTGAGGAGCTCGGTTTGTTGTGGCAGGCACAGAGCTTAGAGAGGTCATGGCCTTCTGCCAGGCAGATACTGCTGCTCTCTGGTCAAGCCAGCAGAGCCCTCTGGGTGCCTGCCCTGGTCATGGTGCACTCCAGGGACTGCTTTACACATGTGGTGACTTGGTCACCATTGCTCCTGATCCCACTCGTGTCCCATCAGCCACTCTCACTCGAGCTGTGGAGCCTTGGCTCCCCTTGAGGGTCCCCTGTTGAGGAAATCCCCTTAGGCACCACCCTGGAGCTGGAGAGCTCTGCTGATGATTGTGCCAGCACCAGAGCTGCTGACCCCAAAATATGAGTGACAGACAAAAATTGTCAAACTTGTTCCAACATATTTAATACATAATGATGTATCCATAGTACAGATCTAACTGAGTTAGTTTAGCTACTTCTAATTCTAGTCCCTGACTTCAAATCAATCTCTGTTTATTTTTTTATACAAGCTAGCCAGTATATTACAGGGAGAGGTTCAGTGAAATGGTTGTATTCCCTGGTACTATCCTTCCCCCACGAGTATGGACAGTTTGAGTGAGACAATGAGGAACAAGCAGAGAAGCAAATCTCCAATGGATTTGTTGAAATAAAATGCACCTTAGGCATTTTAGTTTTGACTTTGGTTGTGAATCACAAGGCATCCCTGCCTGTAGGAACATGCTCTCTTGGCCATGTGAGTAAAAGATAAGGAAATGACATTCAGATATTCTCCAAAACCATGATTCTTGCCAGTGACAAAAGGCCTAAAATTAATCCCTGGCCAGTCCTTCCATTAAAAACACCTTACTACTGGTGGAACAGTAGGGGAAAAATAAGAAGAAGTCTGAAAACCTTGTCTTACATTCCTTCCCAGAAGTATGTCATATCTACCCATGTGTGAGAACAGAATTTTTATTTCATCCTTAGTAGAAAGTCCAGAACAACTTACGTCTCCTGCACACAAATATGTTGCTAGGCACTCAGTATTGCTAAGTAATTCCTGCTGGGTAATAAAACCTGAAAAATACATTTCTGACAGGATATTAATTAAGTTTTCAGAAAAGGAAAACATAAGAATTTTATTTCTGTGTTCACAGGTGTACTCAGATGTACAAGAGAATTGAAGTTTAAAGGCAATATTGGAAACTATTTGAGTAGTTTTAAGATGCTGCTAAAGATAAAATAATTGACTACTCAAAAGTGTAAAATTAAGTTGGATTAGAGTACTCAAACCAGCAAGAGCAGACCACTAACACATCAAAGTAATAGAAATAATTAATTATACATATGTATAATTTTATTCTGAATAATTCTTCATCTATCCTTGCTGTTACGTATTATTAGGGTGATGATTTGGTGGCACTACTAAAAGCTTGTTGGAAATGAGGATGGTTAAAATTCTTTATAAAAATACAAAATGTTGTTGCCTTTTTATGTCTGTTTCATTGAACTCTATAGGTGAGCTGCTTTAGCTAAATGATTCTTTATGCATATATTACCTTTATGCATCTGAGTCTAGGCAGATCTTGAGCTTTTTCTCTTCATTGGTATATAAAAATTGAAATCCTAGGGGTTAGGTAAAATTGAAACTTGAAAAGTCAGCTCCAAAGTTGAAACTTGAAATAAAGCAGACCATGCCCCGCTTCTACCACTGCAACTTTCATCATCTTTCATCATTGCCTTTCTTAGAGTTCTGGAAAGCAGCTAAACTGGTATCCAGCCAGGAAAGAAAGAGCCTTTGAGGAAATCAGCACATACTCCAAAGCTAATCTCTTGGAGGGAAAGAATAGTGTTATTCTTCGGGGACTATGTATTAGGTTATTCAGCAATATCTTTTTAATTTAATTTGTATTTTATGTACTATTCATTAGAAAAAATTCCCATGACATAGCAATAGGAAGGTGACTATGATAGCCGGGGCCAAAAGAAAGGTAAATTTTTTGCTGGGTTATATAGCAAAAAGATGAATAATCAGTGTGACACAAAAGAAATAGCTGTATAAGGATGAAGGACAGTGAACCAATTATTGTTAACTACTAGAGACAGAAGTTATAATCATCATTTAAGGATGGTTCTGTTATTCCAATATACAGTCTTATGATACAGTCTAATAAATTAATGGGCATCAAAAAGCAAAACTGCTAGACAGTAGTACACATATGTCTTATCCCTTTTAAAATTGATGTTTGCTCATGAGACTCATGATTATTGAGAATTTTACAGAATCACAGAGTGGATCAGGTTGGAAGGGACCACAGTGGGTCATCCATTCCAACCTCCCTGCTCAAGGAGGGTAATCCCAGAGCACATGGCTCAGGATTGTGTCCACATGGTTCTTGAATGAAGTGACGGAGAATCTACAACCTCTCTGGACAATCTGTTCCAGTGCTCAGTCACCTGCACAGTAAAGTTCTTCCTCATGTTCAGATGGAACTTCTTGTGCATCAGTTTCAGTCCATTGCCTCTTTTCCTATGCCTGGGCTCCACCCAGAAGAGCCTGGTCCATCCTCTGACACTCCAGCTTTTTGTGTACACTGTCATCTTCCCTCTCAGCTGTCTCTCCTCAAGGCTGAACAGGCCCAACTCCCTCAGCTATTCCTCATAAGAGAAATGCTCCAGTCCCTCAATAACCTTTGTATTCCTCGGCTAGACCCGCTCCAAAAACTTCATTGTACTCCAGGTCTCGCTTGTTCTGAGGAGCCCAGAACCAGACACAGCACTTCAGATGTGCCTCACCAGGGCTGAGTAGAGTGGCAGTTTCTTTCAGAGACAGCTTCATTTTCCTAGTATTCATGTATAGTTTCTACTATTAATTATATGCAAGTTTTTACTATTAATTATATGCAAGTTTTCTACTTTGCAAGTTTTGACATTTCAGATGTTACTGATGTTGACAGTATGGACATAGGGATTAGTTTCTGGTTATATCAGTAGAGTAGTAGGTCTGTAATCTCATCTTCAAACCATCACATTGTCTTACTATTGTACAGCATTTTTCTATTTGTACTTGTATTTGAGAGAGTATAGGTCAGTTCTTTCTCAATTTGCTTAAGAAGTCTACTTTTAAATAAATCAGGGGTTGTATTTCTCAAAAACTGGAAACTCATCAAAAATTAGGAGATAAAGAAATATTTAGATCAAGGGAACAGGATATGCTTATTGTGCTGAAAAGTATATTTGGCTTCCATTTAATTTCAAATATTTTTCCTACTTACTTCAGAAGAAATTATTAGATATTTACATTTTGCTCTTGTTCCTTTTAAAAAAGAGGAATGCATTTCCATAAATTATAAAGAGTTGTCTTAATTTGATTTCATTTATTATCAACATAAAACTTATCTATTCCACAGGATTAATTTTCCAATAATAAAATGACAGTATTTCTTATCATTCATTATGATCCAGTTAAAGAACTTTTGATTATGTGCAATTTTTTCTTGCCTCCAGTTAAACAGAAATTCTTCCACAGTCTATAAAGTCTCTTTAGTAAAGTCTTTAAAGTAAATACAGATTCTTTTTTACACGTTATACACGTTATTTATTGGCATGGACTATGTATTTAACTGAACTCCAGTGTGGCTGTTTACTTTCAAATAAAACCAATCTGCCTAAAGAATATTCTCAAAAAAATGACTGATAAAAATGCACATGTATTTTCTTACACTTGCATCTTTAAAAATGCACATAAGAAGAAATGCTGTGTTTTTTCTGTGAAGGCAATATTGGGGAAATTTAGAAAATTTAAACATAGCAAAAAATATTAACACATGCTCGGCCAGTCTGTACAGGTTATTGAACAGGACCCAAAGAGTCTGTCCTTGAAATTGAAACAAATTGGAAACACTGCCTAATTTTTCCTGTTCAGCATCATTTTGTGTGGTACCTGGGTATACAGAGAAAACAAACAAAATAAAACTTGCTAGTCTCAGGATTCAAGAGGAATACATGTAATTGGAAACGAAATAAAAGATCTCTGGTCTAAACAAAAATATAACCCTATTTCTCAGCAAAACATAGTTTCTAAGAAAGTCTACATGAGCCTGGAACAGGGGAGCAAGGAGACAGCAGAGTCTCTGATTTGTATTTCTGCTCGATTTACTTGAGCAGGATCAAATATGCTACTGGCAGACCAAACTGTGAATCCTTTTAGTGCCCACCTAAATCCTGTTTGCAAGACTCAAGTGAGGCATAGGCCTTTACTGGCTGTCAAAACAAAGACAAATTTCATAGTTTATGAGTAAACCAGGAAGAAATGCAGTAGAAGACATAAATAATTTTTCTAAGGTCTAGTTTTAAATGCAGGATTGTTTGTACTGAAGCAGAGAGAATTGAGGGAGACAAGAAGTTCAACTGAGCAGATATTTCTTAAAAACTTTTTGCCTTTCATTCTTCTGTGTGAATATTATCCTCCTATTGTTTCTGCAAGAATTTTGAAAACTGATTTGAGTGGCTTACAAACACAAAATATCTGTAATGTGGAAATGGAATAGTGTTTTTCTTTTCTTGGAATTACCTTTTAGACTAACCGGAATAAGGCTGAATAGTAAGAGCAGTTTCAATACTAATTGTGTTAGCATAGGATTCCAATCTTATAACATTTCATAGGCGTCCACAGATCTTTTTGTCATTTAATAGAATCAAGTGGCAATGCATCCTGCCCTAAGAAGTTATAAATTGGCACCCCGATTTTTCAGCAGTAATAAGCAATCTGAACAAACGGTAGACATGTCTGTTTTGCATCCCAGTGCTTGCTTTAACATTTTGGCATTAGCAGCCTTGTGCCTGGTGTGTAGCTTGTGAGCTTACACTGCCACTTACATTTTGTTCTTATTTTTGTAGTTCTTTGCATAAAAACAAAGATCAAGAATTGGTATGGGAAGGATAGGAAATATGAATTTCTGTGTAATTTTCTGTGTTTATGCAAACCCATAGAAAACAAGGTAAGTGCATTTCTATAGAGGAACCCCATAACCACTACATGTGTCA
This sequence comes from Molothrus ater, assembly GCF_012460135.2. Taxonomy (NCBI): domain Eukaryota; kingdom Metazoa; phylum Chordata; class Aves; order Passeriformes; family Icteridae; genus Molothrus; species Molothrus ater. Next base: position 81,205,927 of record NC_050480.2, read on the forward strand.
TACAAAAAAAAAAAAAAAAGGAAACCAAAGAACCCCAAAAATGTCACAAAAATATTAAACTAGACTGTGGTTTTTTTCTCTTACCTTGACAACCACAGACAATTAAAGATCAGCACCACCCACATCCATGCATCCTCCTCACACTGCAACATGGGATTTAGTGACAATCCTGCAGATGATGTCTAGTCACACAACCAAATCTCAGTGCTTCCCATCTCTTTTAATAAAGGCTACAATGTTCTACAATTTTATAGAAATTAACTCATGATAGTTGTAGCTCATAACTTCATTAAGCTATTAGCTCAGTGGGCTGAGCCTGTCAAGGGCCACTAAAGAGAAAGCAGAGCAGATGTCATGGTTTGACACTGGCACAATGCCAGTGCCCCCATGAAGATACCCTCTCCCTGGTAGCTGCTGTGAGATGTGACCAGGAATAAGCAAAGCAGGCTCCTACTTAGGAAAGAAAACAGAACTTTATTAACTACTGTACAACTACAAATAAAAAGGAACACACACACAGGGAAAATGAAAACCTCACAAATGCATTTCCTCCTCCCCCCACCAAATTTCCAACACAATACATTTATTCCTCAAATCACCAACTCTCGGTCCAGCAGCACCTTTTAGACAGTCAATCCTCAGTTCATCAAGAGGAGAGGAGTCCTTCTTGTACCATGGGCTTCCCCTGGAAACACAGCTGAAGCCTCGTGTGTTTCTGTGTCACTCGTGGCACCGCCCGAGTACATCTGCCATTCGTGACTTCTTCCTTTTCATGTCCAGTGCTCTCACCACTGAACACGGACCAGAGCTGCTTCTAGGGTTGTCTTCTAAGGATGCTCTGTCCCGATCCAAAAAAGGCACAGTCTCTCCTTTGGGATACCTGTCCCCCACAATCTCTCCTTTGGGACACCTGTCCCCCCCATATTTTTTCACCCCCTGGGGCCGAGGGGCACCAACACTGAACCCTCTTGGTTCTGAGGCATTGCCTCCCCCTAGAATGCAGTCTCTGTGTCACAAGGAACATGGGTCTGTCCATGGCTATACAAAAAGAGTCCAGCAAAAGCCACTCCATCATCTCTTCCCACTAGGATTCTTCTCTACTCTTCTACTATCTCTCGCTCGCCCAGACCTCTCTCACACTTGCACATTTCCTTCCTCATCTTCCACTCTATCTTCCAGGAGAGGTCAATGTTCTGTAAAGTTCTCATTCTCCAAAAAGGGGTTAAAAGCTCCTACAAGCAGCCGGCTGAACCCCCCCCTCTTCTCCTTCCCAGCCCCCCTCTCTCTCTCTCTCTCTCTCTCTCTCTCTCTCTCTCTCTCTCTCTCTCTCTCTCTCTCTCTCTCTCTCTCTCTCTCTCTCTCTCTCTCTCTCTCTCTCTCTCTCTCTCTCTCTTTCTCTCTGTGTCTCTCAGGGGGGGCTGCCCGGTGGCTCCCGGTGTCTCTCTCTCTCTCTCTTCCACCCTTCCACCCCGGGCTCAGGCCTACCTCTCCCGGCCACATGGCTTTCTCCTCCCCCTGCCCAGCCAGCAGCTGGGCCGGGGCAGAGACCCGAACTCTTTCCCACCAGAAACCCAAAAGGACCCTCCCAGGGGAGAGCTCTGCTTTTAACCCTGTGTTCTCAGAGGCGTGTCCATGTCCTAATGGCCAGGTTAAATGCCAATATTAAAGCCTGAATATCCATTGGCCCAAAACACAGCATCCCAAAAAACACATTTCCTGTCAAACCACCACATTCGATCTAAGAGCTTGTGTTTCTCTTCAGGGCCAAAGGTGCAGACAGAGACTTTGAAGCTGTATTACCAAAGCTGATCACACATCTTGGAGGAGACTGATCCTGGCAACTTCCAAACACTGCCACAGACATTCACTCTTGCCCTTCTCACACTGGATGGAGTAAAAATAGGAGTAAGGTTGAAAGGCTTGTAGATCTTGATAATGACCATTTGATAATAAAAGCAAAACTGTGCACACAAGCAAAGCAGTCAGAGGAATTTTCTCAGTACTTCCCATTAGCCCCTTTCTGGAAAGCAGGGCCTCAGTACACAATACTGATTGCTTTGGAACACAAATGCAAGAGGAGCAGACTTTCCCTCTTTCTTCTTATTTCCCATAACATCTTGTCATACAGAATATCCTTTTGGGTCACTACAGATCAGCTGCCCCCTCACAACTTTTAGCCCACCCCTGTCACTAAGAGGAAAGAGGGAGGAGGTAGCAGTGAGGGAACGAGAGAAATCCTTAACTGTGTTCAAGAAATATTTAGCAACAGCCAAAACATTGATGAGATAACAGCACTGTTTCAGACACCAGTCCAAAGCAGAGCACCATATGGGCTGCTATGAAGAAAATTAACTCCATCCCAGCCAGACCGGGCACATACTCTCTGAATCTAGAGGGTAATAAGTTCACCTCTGTGCCCTAAGATGGAAAAGTGAGTGATGAGTGATCTTGTATAACCGTGTTGCCATGCATGAAACAGCAGAAAGGAAAGAAGCAAGGGTAAAGAACTCCCTGCTTCATTGAATAGTTTGAAGTTATTGAATAGTTGAAAAGTTATTTAAAATTGTGCCTGAAACTATGTTCAAATGTTGTGCTAATGCTCAATGTCTGCTAATTTAGAAAATCATACTGTCTTCTGTCCGAGAAACCTCCTGGCAGCTGTTACTACCGCCCACATTTGTGAAAGATCGTGAGGCTGTTAAATGTAACACTGTAAGGCATTTTTCTTCCAAAAGTATGTCAGGTGTGAGATTCCGGTCCTAAATTGAAGTTGAGATGCAGGAAAAAATGTTTTGTTTTGTTTTGTTTTTAAACAAAGTCCTCCTAACATAACAGCCAGCAGTGTGTGCATGTATTCCTGAGCATTGCTGTCACCTAGCTGGGCTCACACCACCACAAAAATCTGCTGCTCCTTTTCCCCACATCAACTTCACAGTCCTGCGAACAATTCTTCTTGTATGAACAGTTCTACTTCAAACTGAACAACAGCCTCAATGAATTTGGGAAGCTCAGAGTTATCAGGGCTCTAGTGCAATATGAAGGAGAACTAATATAAGAAGGAAATTATGCAGGCATAGAAGCAAGGAAAAAGTACTATAAGGGGAAAAAAACCAAAATATATTTAATTGCTATTTAAGTTGTTCAAAAAATATTCTAGCTAGCACTTAAAGCAGACAAGCTTCCTGAGAAACAAATGCCTGAAATACCAAGTCGATATCCACGTATCTACTTGGTATTTATAAAAAATAAATATTTCAGTAGTTTCACTTATAATTAGCTCTACAGTGAATGCCATCTTTAAATTAAGCTCTTCGTGTTTTATACTTGCAAATTCCATCTATTTAAATCCTATTTAGATAGGAAAGTGCACTGATTAACCTCTGATCTTTTGTTCTTCAAGGTGTCAATGCTTGAGCATTGCGATTTTCTGAAAATGCAGCAATTGCTGTGAAGTTACCCTCTGAAAATTCTTAAAAATAGAAATTACAAAGACATGTTTAAACTACATTATCCTACTCTTGCTCTGTTTATTTTGATTAGAAATGCAGCCTGTGTGCATACTGTTTTGAAATCCAAGTTTTTTATATTTTAACAGTCACATCTATTGTTAATGTCAATGGCAGGTGTCATTCTGGGACTTAGGAGTCATATATTTTTACAGCTAGAATGTTCATGTACTACAAGCTTCTAAAAGTCACTTAGTTTTAATATAAATAATTTCTTAAGTTGCGCTCTGCTTATAGAACCACCACTCTTTTCTGTGGAGCAGGAATTTTTACAAAATGAAAGATTATGTCTTATAATGTTATAAAGACAAGTAAGTAATCACATTAAGACCACAGTTTTAATCATCACAAATTTTTCCTGCGTCATAAAGAATAAAAAATCACTCTGTGGAAATAGACTGATCTAATAGCTACACAATTTTCCAAAATTTAGTTCTGTTTGAACTAAGGCTTATCTTTTAAAAGAACACCTATTTGTAGCCTAAAAATGTATTATTTTTATTAATAATAAAATTCATAAGAATAAGATGAAGAATCCAAGTGCAGAAGCCCTGCTAAATTGTGCCAGAGAGGATTCTTCCATGACTATCAGAAAGTCACAACAATTATTTTCTAGTGGGAATTTATCTAATTTCTTCCAAGAGGTAGGTCTTAATATATATTTGCCTCCTAAATTAAAAGAGGGCCTCTTAAAATAATTTCTTTTTACATTATTTACTGGGTGTGACTGGTTCATACTTCAGACATTAAATTGTAGTGAAAACACTGAATTTTGAAATCTTTTCTAAAAAAAACTACCCCTCTTGAGTAATATTCTCCTGCAAATAAGCAGTTTGCAAGACCAAAATGGATAAAGTCCTCCTAAACCTGGTCTGATACCATAGCTCACTCTGACTTGAACAGAAGGGTAGAGACCTTAAATTTTGAACTATCTCATGAATTTTTAACCTCATGACCTTTGCCAGTTTCCACAGTGTCAACACCATACTTCCTCGGGTTCACCTTGGCAGTTAAAGGACAGAAAGACAATCTTGATTTTATTTTTTTATACACACAAACACACACATATATATATATAATTGATAACTATTAATTGTCACTGGTCTTCTTACTTCAGTGATAAGTTTTTAGACACCACACTTGTTTCAAATTGCATCCCCAAATTAATGAAGCTTAAAACTCTTCCTTATTTGAAGGAAGGTTAGACATAAGCTACTGCTACATCCCAATTAGACTCTCCTGGGATATAATAAAAGGGATTTAAATTGGAAACAGAGATCTACACACTTTTTGTGCAGGAAACTTTTTATCCATATATAGTTTTTCACTGACATTACTCATACAGAAAAGGTCTCTGGTCTTAAGATAATAATGAAGAAATAGCGAGTACTAGATAATTTAACCTCATGAATACACTACAAAAGCAAATCCATATAGATATATATTACCCCTGTTACAAGAAAGCTGTAATCTTTTGGTTTTCTGTTTAACATTAAGAGTACTAGTTGATTAAAAAAACCCAAAAAACCACAACCTTTTGAGAATGAAAGCTGAAACCAGAAAGCTAGATATGATAATAATGGTACATGTGACAGATGATGAAAGCAAATTAATTTAATTTCTACATATCAGCTGCTCCATCAGTAAGGAGGAAATCACAAACACAGGAGATTAAATGATCAGTGTGATTAAAATGCTATTCATGTGCTTGAAAAAATCCTAGCAAATATTAGGAATGTTGGAAGTTTCAAGATTGCTTCTATCCTCTGACCAAGGTGGTAAATCGCAATATCTGCAAAAGCTGAATGAGCATCCTCAGACTGCTCAGTGCACCGCTAGCAATCTTATAGCACTTGTCGCTGAAAGTGCTCCAAGCATTTTAAGCAGGACACCCTGTTTCATTAGCCTTATTTTACAGTTTATGGAACAAACATAGTGAGAAAGTGGCAAAAAATATGATGGGAACAAGATCCCTACTGAGTTCTTACGACTCCAACTTCAGCTACTCTTTATTATACTATTCTTCAGCTGCCTTTTAGCTGTCCTGAAGATTTACACTGTCCAGAAAAGAAAGATATAAAAATTTATGTGCTTCTCTTATGGCTTTAGGGGCATATGTATGCAGTAGTTTCATTACATATGTGTGCATAGATATGGGAATCCATATCAAAATTGCTGCAGTGATGAGAAGTGGATTTAGTATTAGCTGATCTTCGCTCCTACTTCCCACTCTGGCCCAGTTCCACACTGAGTGCAGTCAGCATTCTACAGACACAGACAGCATCTGGCTTTGGGATCCCAGGGTGAGAAGGAAATCAGTAAACAGCAGGGAGTTCAGTGGAGGACTAACCAAGGTGGTCAGGGATGAGAGCACTTCTCCCATGAGGACAGGCTGAGGTGGCTGTGCTTGTTCAGCTGTCATATTGTAATGGGAAATATTCTGGTTTTAAACAGGAAAATATTACCATATATGCAAGCTTTGTATAATGGGAAGATCTTGTTAATATCATGATACCATGAAAAAATAACAATATGCATTCTTTGACCTACTCTGCTCATATTGTATAAGTTAATGTCAAGAGCTTTAGCTGGTAATGACGGGGGATGTATAAAAAGGAATTTAATGACACTTAGAAAATCACGACCCGCAGCCTGGAATAAGTTTTTTGTTAGCCTGGAAGCAGAGATTTTCATTGTAGGGGAAAAAGAATGAGGTTTTTCCCATACAAGTATATTGTTTATAGTCAAAATAATAAAAGAACAATACTATACAGGAATTAAATTGCAGAATTAATAAATTAATGTTTGTTCCATGTTCAACACTGTAAATATTTCAGTGCTACATATTTTAAAACAAAATATAAAATCTGCTCCTAGATACCTCATTATTACATATGTATACATGATAAATATAACACACAGTAAGTAATTGACAGATTGTATTTAAAATTACATGTTCTACAGCAATGTGTTTAGAAAGGCATGTATGCAAATCATGTCTACACGTTAACTTTGAAAATACCTAAGCACATGTGTACCTGTACCTGTGAAAAATTGCTCAAATGAGTCAAGCTATTAAGCTTACAACAATGAACTAAAAAAAAATGCGAAGAGAAGCATTTATATATAGCAGGAATCAGAAGATAAAGCAATGAAGTTTTTAGACTGAACAGATTTATGTACACACTCCATTAATTTTCATGAGATTTTGCAGAAGTAGAATACCTGCGCATGGCTTTAGTGTCATTCCTGAAGGCTACACAATTAACAAGTAATAAAAAAGTTGATATGTCACATACTTCTGGAGGAAACTATATTTTCTAAGATGAAATGGGAACTTAAAATGGGCCTTCAGCAGGTAGGGGACTGTGAAAGTCCAGTATCAGGTACATTGGATCAACTGTGCACAGTGTGGCTGTTCTGAGTACATGCAGCACTGCTGAAGAGCTGGACTCGTGTGCCTGTGTGCAGACACTCCATATTGCACTCTGCCATTCCATTCTTCTGTATCTACATTTGCACCCCAGCCTCTGATTGATTCCCTCAAGATAGCTCTGCTGGTAAAACTGTCAATCTTGACTCCTGAGTAACTTAGTGACTTCATTTCTTCAAACACAATGGTTTCAGAGACATAAGTAACACTGCAGTTTAGACCTTAACCATAAACCTATTGGCATACAAGGCCAATGCAAAGAAAAAAAAAAACTGTATATGCAGTTTATTACAGTATAAAATGGGATATTGAATGCAAATATTTCTTGGTATTGTTTGGATTATATAGGCTGTTAAAACTTATGATTAGTCATATACATTAAAAATAGTAAACCATTAGGTAGATAATGGAGATCAACACATACACCATATAATTATTACTGCACAGAGGATGTAAGAACTACAGTATCAGAAACTGTATTTGCATCAGTTGCAAATGAAAAGATCCTTTAACCCAAGACTGGATCAGGCATCTGTCCAATCATTTGGGCACTTATGGTACTGGTTGCCTAGATTTTTTGTATGCTGTGTTTAAAAAAAAAAACACCTTTTATAGGATATTATAGTCTCATTTATCTAGAATCTAGGATCCTAGTTGAACTCCTGGTTGGACTCAATAATGGTAAATAACCTAATTTCAGTTCCTCATAGAGTAACAGAACAAGCAATTGGAAGAAAACCATAAAAAATGTAAAACCACCAAGAAGAATTTATAATAAGCAAAAATCATTCATTAAAAACAGTAGTCCTTCTGAATATGGTGGTGTCCTTGGTGAAATAATTATCTTATAAAAGTTCTGCTATCCAATCTGACATGCATGCAGAAATAAAGCATACTTGTTGCCTTTATTGCTGTTTGTTCAGGGTTTTGAGACTTTTTTTTGGAAGAGTTGTGCTTACAGAGTCCACTAGTCAAAGATTTCAGTGTTTTTCTGAACATCTACACTTACCAAACTATCTTTAGAGGTGTGTGTGTCTGTGTATTCTATTGTGATAAACTAATAGGATCTGCCCTCAAGTGACAAGTATTTCAGCATCAGGAATGATAAACAAAGATGATACACAAAGGTAAATTTTCAAGACAATTAGGAATAGGCAGAATCTGTTTTCCAGTTGAGCATGTATTCCCTGATATTTTATGTTAACAAGATATCTGCAATTCACCCATATATTCTACATTATCAAAAATTTTGTTTTGAAAATTTAATTTTTCCAGTGGTTTTGCATGTTGTTCTCTGACATATGACACAGTGAAGTGATTTTTTTGCAAAAAAATACTTTGTAAAACACTCTCACTTGGAATCAGTGGAATGCAAATTATCTGCAAAAGCAGAGTTATCTATTACATGCCTGAAACCAATATACAACCAAAAGGATTTCAAACCCTGTCAGGCAATCAGAAATGTGTGACTGATTTTATTCTCAGTACAAAAATGAATTAATTATAGCTTGAATCTTGTGTTTTGTATGAAGAGAATCATAGAATCATTAATTTGGAAAAGATCTCCAAGATCATGAAATCCAACCTTCGACTGAACCAGCATGCCAACTAAACCATAGCATGAAGTGCCATGTCCACCTTTTTCTTAAACACTTCCAGGGAGGGTGACTCCATCACCTCCCTGGGCAGCCTGACTGAATGCTTAACCACCCTTTCAGTGAAAAAATTCTTTTACCCTGGTGCAGCTTGAGGCCATTTTCTCTTGTCCTGTTGCAAGTTACCTGGGAGAAGACTCCAACCCCAACCGGGCTAGAGCCTCTTTCACACAGTTGTAGAGAGCATTATGGTCTCCTCTGAGTCTCTTTTTCCACAGGCTAAATAATCCCAGCTCCATGAAGAAGGAAGAGGAACATTTGCAATGATGGTGTTTGTCTTCTCAAGTCACCATTACATGTGATGGGCTCTGCTTTTCTGGGGATGGCTGAAATCCTGCCTGCCAACAGAAAGTGGAGAATTAATTCCTCAATTGGCCTTGCTTGCCCAGGTGGCCTCACTTTGCCTATTAAACTGTCTTTATTTCAACTTCTATTGTCTCCCCCATCCCACTGGGGAAAGTGAGCTAGAGGTTGTGTAGGGCTTAGTTGCTGGCTGGGATTAAATCACAACATTGTCCCAAAAGTATGTCAAAATACAGTATGTCAGATTCAGCTTCCTTTCACAAATATATCACAGTCTGTTTTGATAAGAAAGGGATATAGTTTAATTATTTGTTTTTGACATATGGCACCTCATTAAATTCTTTTCACTTATTCAGTTAAAAACAACCATCCACAAAGGAGGCATGCAATTTCTGGACAAAAAATTGACACAGAAAACTTTGTGTCATCTTACAAGATAAGTCAATCTGTGTGGAACACCTGAATTTTGTGTTCATAGGTTAACTGCCCTAGCAACTGTAACAACCTGTTAGCAAATAAACTTTTTTATTTATACTTCAGAATTTTCCCCCTGCCACAGACTTAATCTATCAAAATCAAATTATTATCAGACTCCATTACAAAAATGCAGGTAAATACTGAAAAATCTGAAATCAAAAAGGAAAAGGACATATAAGTTGTTTTCTTACTTAGACGGTACCTTCTAATCATTCATCCAGACTTTTGAAAGCTAGAAATCCATTCTACAGCATGTAGAAATTCAAGACACATATAGCAGCTGGGGGTATTTGAAATGGAGACATATTGCAAGAATCTGTGTGTCTCTGGGCTGTTGTATGGGTCCAATCTGGCTAGCTCAAACCCTAGCCCACACGGTCTTACATAGACAAAAATAAAAGATGAGAAGCGCTCTTCTCCACGTGGGGATGAGTATCCTGTGTATTGGCTTGGGATGGGACACCTCTGATTCTGGTGATCACCCAGGTGGAAAAGTAAGCATAACACACCTGCAGTGGAGTTTTATACCCAAGGGGATGGGGGCGGGGAAAGAGGGCCGCAGCCAATGGGATACCATTGGGGAGGAGCAAGGGGAGGCGTAACCAGAGAACAGACAACCAGGTGTATTGGCAGGGGGGTGTATGGGGGATAAACCATGTGATGGGAGAGGGGAAATACTCTACATGACATACCACACTTAGTACAAATTTCCCATCACCCAGTGCAAAACAACAACTAAATAAACTATTTAGTGCAATACAACAACATATGACTCTGCTTTTTCCACCCTGTAACACAGCTAATCATTCAGAATTTAGAGTAAGGCATTCAGAGGGGATGAGTCAAACCATCATAGAATGGTTTAAATTGGAAGGAACCTTAAAGATCATCTAATTCCAACTGCACTGTCATGTGCAGGGATACTTCCCACTAGAGCAGCTTGCTCAGAGCTCCAACCTGGCTTTGAAGACCTCCGGGGATGGGACATCCACAACTGCTCTGGGTAATGAAAGTCCGCGAAAAAACCCCAACACCCTCTTCAAGAACAAGACATAAAGCACAGTTACCATCAGGCACATCATGGAGAGTTATGGCAAAATAATGGTATCTTGAACTTGCATAGCACATTTCATCAGGGCTACCAAAAGTAGTTTACAGACACATGTTTTAGGCCCTGCAAATGTGTTCTTCCTATGGGTTCTCTAAAAGATGTGTTTTTCTTTTGCTGAGTTTCCCTTTATATTATTCTTCATCACCCTCTTTGATCGTGGAAGCAAGCAAGATTTCAGTCCCTGAAGGACAAACCAATCCAGGGGAACAATATCTTCAGTCCAGGGAAACAATATCTTATCTCTAAACTTTTCTGCACAATATAATATATCCCCAGCCTGAGAAAGAACTTGAATTTTCCAGCAGTCATTTTCCTAAGTTCTTCCATCTCCCTCTACACTCACTACGGCTTTAATGTGAAGCTCCAAGCTCCAGCTTTTTCTGGGAGCTGCGCAACAGAGAACCAGGTAATTCACATGTCAAGGAAGAGCTTGGGTCTCTTTTGCAGTGGTCAGATACCATGTTTAGATTTCTATTTAAGCTCATATGTATGTGCTGGTAAGCCAAATTACAGCAGCAGTAGAAAATCTTATTGTACAACAATTTTTCAACACTCTTTTGAAAAGAATATTTTAATTGAATGATTTTACTGTTACTTGAGAACAAAACATGTTTAATTTTCCTTAGGAAGCATATTATCAAACAAAGGCTTCTTTATGCTAAAGACGGAGTATGATAGATAAAATTGTGAAGTAAAAACAAAAATTCAAAGGATTTATGTAGCTGTTCAGACATCTAGAAATCTCTTTCTTATATCTTTAATATTGCAAAGGCTCCAGGTCCTCTGTTGATAATGTTAAAGCATTGAAGAAATCAACAACTCTGGGAGGAATATGTTGTAATTTGGCGAGACAATTACATAACTTGGAGTCTTCAACCTAGAGAACTGGCAAGTTTTGCCATAGAGTGAATATCCTCATTGATTTTTCTGCAGTCCAACTACATAATTGTTTGTCTCATTAAAAAAAAAAATTGCACCTGAGGCTATTTAGCTCCCATTTTTTGAAATACCTTCCTTAGTGTTGACAGATATTCAGTATAACTTCTGCTAGGGCTGAGAATGTTGTCATTTCTTCCTAAAGCATGAGGATACCTTTTAATAATAGTTGTGGCTCTCTGAAAATTTTCCAGCACAATATGACAGTATCTCAGATGGCAATATACTGTGGTGAAAAATTCCTGCAGTCCTACTCTAGGTGCAGTGGCTACTACACCTTTAGCTTACTACAGGTTTTTTTACAGTTTTTACAACCATCTCACACCTGACAAACCTGCTATGCAGAAAGTGGATAAAAAAACCTTGAAAACTGAGACATGGTAACTTTGAAACCTTCTCAGAGGCCGACAGCATGGCCCAGGAAACCACAGGCACAGGGAAAATGCATTCAGAAAGCTTCAGTGGTTATCCAGTGTTCTCTTCTTTTAATTCATCAATCTTAGTTACATTTCTGTCTTAGATGGTCAAACACAGAGTTTTCAATCTTACCACTGAGATCAGCTCAGTTGGTTAGAGCCTGTTGCTAATTAAACCAAGCTTGTGGGTTCAATCCTCATATGGGCCATTTATTTAAGGGCTGGACTCAATGAGTCTTTCCAACTCAGAATATTCTGTGATGCTGTGAGTAACACTATCCTGTCAAGTTGCTCTTCTATTCATTAGTGCATTTATAGCACTGATAGTTGGCCAGGCTTCATGTTCTTCTTGACCCTATATTATTACTTGTGGTAGTGGTCCCACTTTCTTCCACACCGAATGTGATATTACCTTATCTTCCTTTGCACTCCTTCTTCTAAAATTAAGGAGCTCTCTTTTTTCCTTCTTTTTAAATGACCATTTTTAATTCATATTCCTAAATTTCATAGAACTATAGAATGGTTTGGGTCAGAGGACACCTGAAACATCATCTAGTTCAAATCTTCTGTCACAGGCAGAGACACCTTCTACTACATCTGGTTGCTCAAGGACTCATCCAATCTGATTTTGAGCACTTGTAGTGATGAGACATTCATAACTTCCCTGAGCAACCTGTACCAGTGTCTCATCATTCTCCCCATGAAAAAATTTCATCCTTCCAGTACAGTAAAAGGTATCTCTTCTTCTTAGAAGCCCCCTGTATGTATTGAAAGTACACAATGAGTCTTGTCTACTCCAGGCTGAACAATCCCAACTCCCTCAGCCTGTCTTCGCAGGATTGGTGCTCCAGCCCATGATCATCATGGCCCTCCTTTGGACTCATTCTGAGAAGTCCCTGTCCTTCTTGGAATCACAGAGTTGGATGCAGCCCTCCAGGTGGAGTCTCATGAGGGCTGATAAAAGTCCAAAATCCTCTCCTCCCACATGCTTCCCACACTGCTGTAGATGCAGCCCAGAATACATTTGACTTGCTCGACTTCAAGCAGACATTTCCAAGTCATGTCCATCTTTTCATCCACCAACACCCCAAAGCTCTTCTCAGCAGGGCTGCCCTATGCCCATTCTTTGTCCAGCCTGTGTTTGTGCTACAGGTCACTTGCAATCCTTTTGGATTCCTGATGTGTGTGGGGGGAGGTGGTGGCTGCTGTTACCCCTGCCCACCACAAATGTGCCTCCTCATCTACTCTTGGGTCAGATGCTGGCTTTGGGCATCTCTTAGCACTCCCTTGGGATTTCCCCACCTCAGGAACCCCCTTCCCTAAACACCACAGCCTCTCTCTCTCTCTACTGTGGGATCCACCTTCTACAGAATTGAGAAAGGTGGAAAATAATATTTTCCCTAATAAATAAGGTTTTTCCCCATGAAGTACAAATTCCTGTACAAAATTCTGTTTCAAAAGACAGAAAACATTAGATATGTTATAAATATATTTTTCCTGTGTGACCTGAAATTTAATGGTTTTTGAATGATGATCAAAACGACCATGGCATTTATATTTTGCTTTTTTTTTTTAATTAATATGAGTTTCAGGAAAAGGAAAATCCTTTAGTTACGACCCAACAAACAATTTTAGTAAAGGAATGAGTACATGCATGAAAAGTTTCACACTGCTTAAAAAATTTTCAAACCATCAAGATTGTCCCATCTTCTTTAACATTCAAGAACGCTGTGAAAAGTAAAGCTTACTGAAACAGTGTTAGATGAAAAAATAAAATTTTGATGACAACTGGAAAAAAAGAATCAGAATGGAAATTTATGAACTACCGTGAAAAACACGATAATTTTGAAATTCTTTAGTGGTTCCCAGATAAACCATAGCAAACCTAAATTCAGCTGAATAATTTTTCATTCATGTACTACTGCAGGATGTTGCATATGTAAGAAGGTGCAGATTTGTAACTTCCTCTGTTTACAAAGATGCATCTCATTCAAAATCAAACAGCCAACACACAAATCTGAGTAATGTAAGAATGCAATAGGAACCAAAACTGCACTTTGTCACACCCTGTGTGCAGCTACAATTTAGTTATTTAGTGATGGCAATACTTATGAAGAAACTGAAGAAGCATTTATTACAAAGAGAAACAACCTGATTACTTTAAAATATGACTGTTTTTTCCACATTATCTGAAGTTAAAGTTCAGAGATAAGTAGTTCTGGTATGGTCTTCCATGGTGTTCAGCTGTGGAGAAGAAAAATTACTCCTTATGTTGGTTTGTTTGCTTCTGTATTAAATCAAGATGTTTGTTGCATTTTTTTTCTAAGTATTATCACTCAGAAATAGACCACAGATGTTTTTTTCAAGGAGATGGAGAACTAAAACTATTGCTTTCTATATATGAACTTAAAAAGCACAACGTTGTAATGCAAACCAGCAAGCTGGTCAAAAGTTTTGTTCAATATTTCAGACTTTTTGTAAGCTTATATATTTAGAAAACCATAAATAATGAGTTTGATTTTATTTTACTACTTCTGCTTTCATTTTGCTCAATGTGTAGAATATCAGAAAGAGGATTATGCAGCTATTCAAATGTCCACAAGCTGAGTCTCTCCTGCTGCCATCACAAATCTGAATGGCATTACCTAAATTGACAAATGTTTGCATGTGTCAGTGAAGATGTTTTCACAGATTAGGCCTTTCCACCATAGCAAGTTCAGCATGGTGCAAAAATAAGGTGTGTGCGTGTGTGTGTGTGCGTGTGTGTGTGCCAAAGGGAAAAGCAAAGCTTACTGTAACTTTTCCCTCATCTGGACAGGTCCAGTGCAGGAAGCGGACCTGCTGTACTGATTCTCATTCTTTTAAACAGCAATCAGAGACCAGGACTCAAAATTTACTCTTTTTTTTCCCTCTCATTTTCATTTTGATCATAATAAAATGTTGCAGCACAAAGGTAAAATGTTCTGTTCCCGCACCTACCAATGGGTAGAGAACTTTTCCTTGTGATGGGAATTTCTAGTTCTTAATAAAGAAGGCAACTGGAATAAGGTGCTTTATAATCACTGGACTGAGTAATAGTCAAACGGCACCAAATACCACTACTTGCTACCTGCAGAGGGGTGGCTTTTTCAGAGAACTTGCAGGGTTATGAAATGCTTAAAAGCAACAGCTGCACAGTGGGTGAAAATAGAAAACCTCTGCATGATGAGTTAGTTCTAATGATCTTACCTGGGACCTTACCTGTGTGCTTTTTCCCACTAGGAAACCATTTCAGCCCTCAAAATCCAGTGTTACTGACTTGGCTGAAGCAAAAGCAGATTAGATGGAGTTTAGTCTGATAAATAACCCACATAAGGAAGCTGGGACCATGGAATTTGCTGAAATTCTAACTATAACCATTGTTGCGTGATTTTGTGTTGGCATTTGAAACAATACAGTAAATTGAAATCCTGACCTCATGCAAGAAATAATTAAAAGAGTGGATGAAATGGTACTTCCACTGAAGTCAGCACATATAGCTTGATTCCAAGTATGCAGTCTGTTTTTTTCTTTTCCAAAAGAATAGATGGAAATACTTATTCTTTGAAGTCTATATTCATTACAACTATCTTAAGACATGAAAACAGCTATATATGGTACTAAAAATGCAGTGCAAAGCTACCTAGTTTTGCTGACATTATATTTTGTGCTGAGAGTTCTGTTTGAAGATTGAAATGCACTGAAATATTTCAAGTGAAACAGTAAGCAAGAATGTGTAGAATAAGGAAACTTCCACCAAAAGTCACGACAGCTACAAGCCCATGTGACCATCTTTATCTGATCCCACTAGACCTTTTAAAGCTAAAGCATAAAAAGGAAAAAAAACACAATAAACAAAAACAACAACAACAACAGCACCAACAACAAACCCGCAAAAAGGACTGCATATCTGCAGTTTTTAAAATTTGATATTGACACATGATTATAATGAATAGTACAATTTAGTATTACTTTGTATTGCAGTACTTCAACACTCTTGATACTGATTCTTTTACAGGTGGGTGATATTGTTGTTACTTACTATTGACAGGACAAACATGACAGAATCACAGTAGGGGAGAGGTTGGGAAGTATCTATGGAGGAGGTCTAGGCCAAACACCCCTGATCAGGGCAGCATCCTTTACAGCACACGACTCAGGATCATGTCCAGTCAGACATTATACATCTTCAAGCATGAAGACTCCATGGCCCTTTTGGGCAGCCTGTGACCATACTGGAACACCTTCTGGGTAAAAAACTATTTTCTTGTATTTAAGTGGAATTTCTCATATTGAACTTTTGTTCAATGCATCCTATCCTTTCACTGGTCATCACTGAGATGAGCCTAGATCTGTATTAATCTTTTATGATTCATTTAGATATGTATTCTCCATAGTCATCTTTTCTCCAGACTGGAGAGTTCAAGCTCCCTCAGCACCCCTTTGTTCCCCAAGTGCTCGGGCCCATTAATGATCTTTGTGGCTATTTGTTGGACCCACTCCACTATCTCCATGTCTCTCTTCTACGAGGGAGCCCAGAAGTGGATACAGTACTCCAGGTATGTCTCAGCAGTGCTGAGAGGAGGGCAATGATCACCTCCTTTCCATGCTACTTGGCTTCCTTGCTGCCAGCACACTTTGCTGGCTTAGGGACACCTTGATGTCCACCAAGTTGTTCTCCATCATTTCCCCCACCCCGTTCCATGTTTTAATACACGGAGTTACTTCTAACTGGAAGCTTTTCTTTTTGTTCTGCTTTATTTTTAGCCCATTTGTTCTGCCTGTTGAGGTCCCTTTAAATGGCAGCAAACAGAATATATTTTAGCATCTACTTGAATATAGTTCTGTTAGGGTGTACAAACCCCCAAATAAACACAACACGATAAATGATAGAATTACTCTCACTGTGCAAAAAATTTGCAGTCTAAGTGGAGAAAACCTAGTGAAGGTAGGTAAAGAGGGCTGTCCTCAATTTGGAGAGAAGAGCAACTGAAGCACAGAAATTGAATTTTCACCCTAAGTTTAAAAAGAGAGTCTGTGGTAATGAACCTACATAATATTCCCTAGTGGGCTCAAATAATCAGATCATTTTTCAGCCTGAGTTACCTCAAAATAAATGGAACATGCAGATCATGCTATACAATGTGCAATACCAGAAAATTTGTGAAGTACACCTTGATCACACAGAGGTTAGGAAAAATTATCAAAGACAAGGAGCATTATTAGTTCTCTTGCAAAAATGGAAAATAAATTTGACATAAGGATCCTACAACTGTTTTCAATATTTGAAAATCCAAATAGAGTTCAAAATCTAAACATTAAAATCGCTTTTACATACAGCAAACAGTACTCTCTGTGAGCAGTTACACAAATAGCTCTTAAGGTGCAAAGGAGAAAATATGATCACAAAAACTTCAATTTCATCTCTGATACCAAGTTAATACATTAACCTATATCTCAATTCATTATTGTTTAAAAACATTTAGGGGAAAAATTTTTAGGTATTGTCAGGCCTTTTAACTGCCCTTGGAAAAATCTCTGTTTGACACTGTATGTATCAATATCATGATACATATCACTCCTCACTCTGTACTATAACACTTACATAACACTGGGAAATATTCATCTCACCTGCATTGGGTATACAAAGCATGTATATCTAATATTATTTAAGTAATGGCAACAACTTTCTATACACTACTTATATGAACCTACAGATAACAAAAGAAGATATTCCGAAAGGAATATTTATTCTCTGTTTCTAATCTTTCAGCTGTTACATGAGAATGAGGCTCTTTGGATCTTAAAAGCTGAATCTTCTACATCAAAAACATTTTTTTTTTCATCTTGTATCTAAACATTTCAGAAGCATATTTCTTATCAGCTGAACACATGCACAAACAGCACAGGATTTTATATTGTATTATGCATACACATACTCATCAGTATGCTGAAATCAAATGACCAAGTAAATATTTATAACAATATATACACACACCAGGGAATTTCTTTTTGGCTGAGTGAAATAAAAAAACCCTCTCATAGAGGAATGCAATATGGTGTTTAAATATATATTCGCAAATTAAAAGAAATTTTAGATTGTACTGTGCTGCACATAGAGTTTGTGAAAATTATGTTTCTTGTTTTCCATAAAATTTTACACCAAAAGACTGCAGCTGACATTCTTATCTGAAACAAGCTGTGCTCTGCTCTTGCCAATTAAAACCTAAAAGAGACATCAGTCCTCTTATGACTCATTTTAGTTTGGTGTTACCTGGTGGGACATTTCTATTTCTTTTTAATAGAAAACAAAAAAACACCTGACAGAAGTTTAAAAGACATAAACTTTGCAGCTGCAGAATTCCTGCTGGACCTCATCCCCTGCCCTTGGGCAAGGGCACCTTCTGCAGGCAGCGCTCCCTGCAGCTCAGGAGGGGACACCAGGGCAGACAGAGCAGACCAAAGGACTCTGCTGGTCACAGCTCACTGGGCCTCTGCTGCATTTCAGTTTGTCAGCTGAGGGGTCAGCCCAGTCACATCACACACTGGAAGACATAAGCCATGGCTGTATTTAAGCAGAAGTAATAAACTAGGAGACTAACGAAAATAAGCCAAGCAAATGCAGGATGAAATGAGATGCACTTTGCACATTCCCCCACCTGAAGCCAAGCTACTGTTCTGAGCCTTCTGCTGCTACAAAAGTATTCCCTGTTACCAGGCCTCCACACAGGAGAGAGATAGGATACAGTGGAGTGAAAGAGCAGATAATTCACCTAACTGCCTATTCTCATCAAGTAGCATAATTAATCTACCTTAGCAACTGGCCCTAATAAGATAAGGTATCTAAAATTATTCTTCTGAAGCAAACAGGGACACAGGAAATGAAACCAATTTTAATCTGAATCTGAGCCCACTGCAGTCAAAACATATTTGATTATCTCTCAGCGGAAGCCAGAAGAATTTCTAGAAGGTGTCAGTAGCCAAAGGAAAAGCAGGATATCCAGAATCTTGTAGAGCCTGGATAAATAAAAATGTTTTGCAGTAGATAGTGAAACTTCTATTACACAGGAGGAAAAAAATAAATTATTCTGTGCTGAAATATGTCCCTGTCTTATTACAATCTTTGTCTCCCAGAATAAAGTTCACCAGTAGGCAGAATCCTCAATTCTAATCTGACTGAGTCAATGACTCAGTCTGTGACCTTGGGCTAATCACTTGACCTTCATCTGAAGCAGTCAAGCCAGCTAGAAAATTGTGTGAAAATATCACATTGCTGAAAACCAGATTCTGTACCTAAAATGAGATTTTCTTTAGAAAAAAAATGTACACTGCAGGGAAGAAAATAAATTATTATTTATCCTGAACTCTGGGTTAGAAGGCCAAACCAATAATTTCCAGTGTTCACTCTATAATGAGACGATTCTTGCCTCATAAATACCATGACACTGTTTAAGATACATATAAATAAATTCTCTGCAGTTACTTTTTAAGCAAAGTTTATTCACATGCATGAAATTTTAAAGAATTCTCTCAGTTCAACTCTTCAACATTTAAAAAATCAGTGTGCTCAATGATTGCAACAACCTTGCAGAAGAAAGAAAAAAAGCTGAAGGTTACTAAAATTTATGTAAATCACAGCAGGGTTCCAAACACTTTCCCATTTCAAACCAGTGAGGTTCAAATGAGAATGTACAGTTCAAACAAAATATCACTGAAACCAGAAAAAAATGTAACTGAAAAAAAAATTCCTTTAATGCGTTCATTAAAGAGTTGGAAATAATATGTAATGTATGCAGGATTATCTACCCTTCAGTTGTTTTCAATTATTGAATTTTCTGGTTGAAAAAAAGCCAGGGTTTTAACATATTTTGTTTTAAATATGCTCTGAAAGTTTAATATTTTAATCTGTGAATGAAAAATCTAACATAAACTGATTTTGTTGAGTGAGATCACAATAGTTAAGTAGAGGGGCTATTAACATAGTCATAGAAAGCAATTAATATTTCAAATATGCATAGCAGATTGAAAAAATGGCCAATAATTCTTCATCTTTTATTTTCTTCCTTCATCTACCATATTCTTTCTTTCATTTTGCAGTACAAAAAAAAAAAGAAGAAAGAAAAAGAAAAGTGGGAAAAGAAAATTTTAAGTAAATGAACAAAAGTCTATTATTTTGAAAATTCAAACATGAAGTATGTAATACACCTAAAACATGAAGATTCATTTTTATATTGTGGCCCTGAAATGAAACATTTCAATTTCTAACACTTTAATTTCTGAAAGTATGGTTGTTAAATACATTTCCATTTTCTCATGCTACTGTGGGTGCAAGCATG
This sequence comes from Molothrus ater, assembly GCF_012460135.2. Taxonomy (NCBI): domain Eukaryota; kingdom Metazoa; phylum Chordata; class Aves; order Passeriformes; family Icteridae; genus Molothrus; species Molothrus ater. The sequence continues at coordinate 81,226,118 of NC_050480.2, forward strand.
TGGCTAGATTATATTTCTTTCTAAGAAGGGCAATTAACCCACTAAGATCTATAATAAAAATATAGGAGATTTGTCCTCATGGGAGGGGAATGTGGTGAGGTGGAGGGAGAACAAAAAAGAAAAATTGCTCCTGAAAAGGGTGAGAATTTTCAATTTGCCTTGGATATACAGAATACTTGAAAACAAAACATCAAAACTTCAAAGTTTTAGAAGACAAGTCACTATGAATGATATCCCTATGAGAAATATTTGAGAATTCTACTTATGCCACCAACAGAAATTGTGATTCAGAAATTGTAAGTAAATTGAGAAATTCTATCTAAGGCAGTCTAAGGCAAATGCTAAAATATCTCTGGGTAAAACATCTGGAAATGCATGGAATTGATGAAAGATGGTAAAGAAAGTCAAGTGTTATTTAAGGTGATCTTTGGTGGGATGTAAATATTCGTCCACTGCATCCATTCCAACATAGATGGTGAAGAGAAATGGTTTGGTGAAAATTTTTGAGCAAACAGCCTCATACTCCTGGCTAACTGGCACTGGATTGTTTACACTTCTACAAGTTCACTTATGCTCTTGTTCAAGTGCAAGGCTCTGCTGTCCCTGAAGTTAATGTGAATGACTATGACATGAGAAGAAAAGGAATATGCTCAGATCTCTCCACACAAGTTTTGTAGGGCAGGACTAGAAGTGTGAAAAGTGTGTCTCAAATAGTTTGGTTGAAAGTTTTAATATTAATTTTATCCGAGAAGCAATTTGTTGAATTAACATATAATATGAAGCATTGGCCACTCTTACTGAGATTTATTGACCATAGCAGTCTAACATTTACAAAGGCTTTCCCTCCCTCAAAAACAATCTCCTACTATCAGCAATAAATCACTGTTGTTGGTCTCCTAAAAAGTCAATATCTATTATTAATCATAGATAAAGTAGTTTGAATCATATACACTTCTTCTACCTTCATTTTGCAGCTAAGCAGCTGATTCTGCCCTGATTATATAAAGTGGAAAACTATGTTGCTTTAATTTTTTTTAAGAATGAAGAGAATTATTTCAACTAGTTTTATTTATCTTTTATTTAAAGAAATATAATTCAAGTATTACTTTATTTAAAGGAATATCCTTCATTAAATTGGAGAGGCTACTTTAATATTTTAAAGAGATAGCTTTGATTACAAAGTAGAAGTTATATACAACTTGTCTTGCCCTCTATTCAATATGAAATGGAACTGTGTGAATACTAAGAAGCAAAATATTCTGCAATGTGTTCTCAGTACTTTATCAACTAAGTCTTATTAGAAATGTTGATTTTGTACATATAAATTCACTGAATATTACTTTTTGCTTTTCGTAGACATTAAAAAAGAGTGCTTACATCTTGATTAATATTTCTATAATTTTATTCTATCTCTCAGATATATTCACAGGATACTATTAAATAGGAAATTATAAGTTTGACCCCAAGACACCAATTTGAATTCTAATTGGATTCCCTGAGGTATTTAAAAGGCATTATATGTGTGATCTTTAAGATCTGAAATGCTCTGTAAGTTTTGATACCACTGGTGGCTCAGCCAACATGCTCACACTTTTATGTGTCCATGTGTGCCAAGGAGCTTAACATCCACCTAGTCCATGTTTTCTGTTGTGATGTTAGGAGAAAAAAGTTAAAAATATTCGAGTTTATCAGAACAAAAGGGAAATCTAAAAAATGTCTGCTGCAAATCAAAGCTGTGGGGCAGTAGTGATTCTGCTATCGCTGCCAAGAACAAGACTACCTTAGCTTGCTCAACAGGTATTTTTTTGTCTGCTCTCTGGTCACTGCAGCTCAGGATGTGCTCTCTGCTGGCCTCCATCTGACCTTACAGAACAGTTTGTTTCTTGTCCTGCTGCACATCTAAATCCACTATTCATTGGCTAAGCTCCACCCCAAAGCACCAGCGTCACCTGAATACCATCTAATCTCATTCCCAACACTTTCTTCCAGGTGTTATGTGCAGAGCAAGAAGCACCCTCTAGTCCCTGTCCTATCTAACACACACCACTCTTGTGGCTTGGTATTAGTACAAACTAACAAGGCTTGATTTTCATGGAAGAAAAAAAATTTAGATATTTACAACTAATGAAAACTGACAGATCAAGCCTTTCATGCTCTGGAAATAGGAAAGCAATCATGATTACAGATACTACATAATGTGTTATAATTGTTTTGGGGAATACCTTAATTCTGTAGAGCAGTCCCTATGTTCTCCACAAGTATTTGATATTCCATATCAATAGTTGGTACTTGCCAGCCATGTGCTTCAGCAAGGTGCTTAAGCAGGTATAGACCTTCAGATAGGTAAATTTAGATGGAAATTTCCATGTATTTAAATTTGTTTTACAGAATTAGATGACTCTTTACATATCACTCTGCAGATAGTCAAGTAGCTTGAGGAAATTTTGATAAAAATAAACTGAAATGAAAGAATGAAAGCAATGTAGCTAATCTAGTTGAAGACAGCAGAATGAATAGTTTATTCTCTAAGTCAAAGAACATCTCCACAGAGTCTTATTGTTGTCATATTTGCTATTCTGCCATAAAACAGGGAATATCAGTTAATTTTTCGCAGTTCAAAACTGCTCACGTAGCTGCTTTTATTTACATCTGTTTATTATCATCATTCATCTTTCACCACAGAAGATGAATGCTATCAGCAAATCACTTGGAAAAGATCATTTGACTAAGTTTTTTAAAAAGGCTTGAACCATGTTAATGACAGAGAAAATAGTTTCAAACTCAGAAGCCCTGCTTATCATCATTTGCAGAGGGAAGAATATGTCTCCAAATTGTCAGGCTAGTCTACAGTCCATGATTATTCCTCCATTTTAACTGATGTTAAAGTCTCTGAGACAACCCCTGAGCAACTTTTAAACCCTCCCAATTGCTGTTGTTTCCACCAAGAAGCAGTGATCTATTGTTCATCACTCACTTCTATCACTTTTCAGCTGGAGTAAAGCTTGTGGCCTTTGGCAGATACCAAACTCCTGCCAGTGCTGAACTGGCAATATGTGTCCACTGACCATGGTCACATGAACAAATCTCAGCATCTGAGACAATAGACTTGTAGAAAAAATTTCCAGGAGTGTTATAACCTTGTTGCCAAGATCTCAGTTGGTCCTTGTATGTAGGAGACCAAAACACTGATTTAAGAGCAGTAAAAAAAGAAAAAACAAAGCTGCTTTGTTCATTTGACATAAAAAATGTCCTTATTAGAAAAGGTATTGGTGCAGACCTATGTGACCTTGGTCTAACATTGCAGAATTGTCTCCAAGGGAAAGTAAGGACCACTTTGTGACCTTCCCCTCATGATGCACTCACTCTGTCCTCTGCTTTCTCCATTGTGCTGGCCAACCTATTGTTTCTCTGGATGCCTTTCAAACTCAAACACACCAGGCTGCTCATTTTCAAACAAGAAGACAAAACGGAAAAAAATCCAGATGTTAGTCCTTTTGTTTAATTCAGTTCACAGATACACTGAGACTTTGATATAAGAACCTTCACAAGCATTACAGACTACACAGTTACTAATGAGTCTAATTTTATGTTACCTTAAAAAATAACTGGTTTTAGAAGGGCTCCATAGAACTATATCCACCTCTTATCCATGCCCTTCACTCAGTAACTCAAAAAGTCCAGGAAACAGAGTAAAGGGAAGTGAGACATCAGAAGCTTCATGCTCTCTGTACCAATTTAAAAGCTATTGAGAAGTTCATGCATTTTCACATTATGCAGTGGTGTCATTTGTCTTTGTTTGGCACCAATTCTCCAGTAAGCTTGTCTTTTCACCATATAAATGGCTCTGATGCTGCATTAGCACAGGGGACTAAGCAGAAGCAGCTCTGTAGTACTACCCATGCATTTAAAAGCACTACCTATTTCAGTAGATGTCAAAGGAACTGTCCCACTATCAAAACTAAAACAGGATCTGACCGTAATAGATAGCTATATTCCACTTGCAGTGAGTAGAAATAAATCTACAACAATGCCATTACCAATACATTTTGCTCTGTTGCCTCTCAAAAGAGTTATCTTCTGCTTCTCCTATGTTTTAATTTATTTGCAGTAGTGAAAAATGTGTTTATAAGATTTTTTTATTGACAGGACTACTGAAAGGAAAGATACATTTGAAACTTTTAAATCCATTCATATACAGGTTTTCCTTCCTTCCTTTATTGTGATAAGATTGGTTTCCTGAGGTAGGAAGTGTAATTAAAAATTAAACCACTGATAATTAAATCACCGACAAGTGACCCCGTAGAGATGGAAGATTTTTGTCAGTCTATGTTTCTTTTTTCTGACCATGGTTTTTGTTTTTGTTTTTGTTTTTGTTTTTTTGTTTGGTTTGGTTTGGGTTTTTGTTGTTATTGAATGTTGAATTCACCTTTTAATTAGGAGGTGTATTCTCACTTGGTGCTAATATGAAAATCCTACTAACACTCACCTGAGTGCTGCACCCTTCTGGACAGCAGGATAGGTCTTTTTCATGATTAAGTATATATAAGGTTAAGCTCAGCACAGTTTTAAAGATCTAGAAACTTCATTAAAAGAAATCCACCATTAAAAGAACAAAATCATTATATTTGCATTGAAATTTTCTTCAATAAAGTTTATGCTTGATTTTGTTGAAAAGCTTATTTCCTTTAGCCAACCAATGTCAGCATTCTTAATAGTAGTATTTATATGGGATAGACTTACTACAATGACAAATTATATCATTTACAGCAGTGTCCAGAAGTTCCCTTGCTACAGAAGATACAAAATTATGCCAATTATTCATCACTTTCTTATAATACCTTCCTGACACACAATATAAATTTGCCCATAAAAAACTATGATTCCCTTTCCACTTCACCCCTCAACATTTCATTGAGGAGGTGACATGACTGTGGGTAATGGTTATGGGTCCTAGCTTTTGCAGCTTCAGTGTTCATACTATAAGGAAAGAGGGAACTTAGAGATGTGTCTGAGCAGCCTATAAGATCTGAATATTAATATTTCAGCATTGGTGAATACCATTCTGAGAAATGCAAATTTTCCAGAAAAACTGTATCCTGAAACTCCTGATGCCAACAGAATTTTACCCTTATACTGAAATATGAATGAATACAATGGAACATGGTTCTCATTCCCTGAAACAGTGCAATGGTCTACTGAACCTCCAAATATCTGTCCCAAACAAATTACAAACTTCAACAGCTGTTGTGGGTTGAGTGGAATTCAGGGAATTTCCTAGGATGTTGACATTTTAAGTAGATGTTTTTGCTTTTCTCTGCACCAGTATCTTCCACAAAGGTAGGAGGAAGGGGCAAGTACTTCTAGCTGTTCTAATCTGGGGGCATACATATTGCAAATAAGTAAGGCAGCACCAAAACTTAAAGAACAATAATGATTCTGCTCTTCTGATGGCAATTATATTTTCTCTGAAACAAAATACAAGAAAAATAAAAGCTGTAGATGCTGCTCCCTTGAAAACATTCAAGGCCAGGATGGATGGCTCTGAGCAACCTCATTTGGTGGAAGGTGTCCCAACCCTTCTGTCAGACACTAGTGTCTGAAAGTCCTGTGACATGATCACTTACTGAAAGATCCCTTCAAGAAGAAATATCCCTTCATTACAAACAAGACTCTGTGACTTCACAAAAACAGCTGTGCACATGGTTAAATGGAAAAATGATATGAATGATCTGCTTATCTAGGACATCTAGTAGCAAAATAATGATAAAGACTGTTGTCCTGAGACAAAGTTATCTGATTTCAATAAATGACAGTTCCTTTGTTTATTCTCCTGCACAGAAAACATGAGTACTGTCTAAATAATGTAATGTATACTAGAGTAATGACACAGGAAAAAAATTAAATTAGAGCCTACCAAGGAAAAAGTTTAAAAGTTCTGCTGAACATTCAATTTTATTTTTACTTTTGATTTTACATTTACTTCTAAATTTAAGTTTCATTTTACATCTACTTTTATCTGGTTACCATGAATTATTGAAATAAAGTTAACAGAAGTACACTTATCCAAAAGACATGTTTAGAAAGAGAATTGGTGTATTATGTTCTGATCCAATGACACTAAGGACACTGGCAAATCATCCTTTCATTTCAGGGATACAGAGTCAGACCTCTGGCAAGTGGAAGAAAAAGACACTACCTATTAAAAATGATGTACCGTAGAGTAATTACAATGTTCTTGTAAATGATTCAATAATTACACAAAGTAACTCCAAAAATAGTTTCACTTGCTGTTTCAGAGCCCACGATAAAACCCTTCTTCAAAAGCAAGAAGGAATCAAGAACATACCCAGTACTTTTAAATACTGATTGCATTATGTTTAAACTTGTAACATATATTTATGTTGTCACCACAACTGAGCAGTTGTTGGAAGAACATTCCCAGGAATATTCACAATTTATTAAAATATGTTCCACCAGATCTATGTCTCTTTCTATGGTGTATCTTATATATTTATCTTCCTAAGTAAGAATCTTAATACAAGTAGAATGTTAATTACTAGTTGTTGCCACAGCTTCTTGTATTTTTAAATAAATATGCTGCATTGTAATAACAGGTACATGTTCTAAAAGTGGGTTTAATTGTTGAATTCTGATAAAAATAATTAATATCTATAAAGATACTATTTCAAAACCATAAAAAAGAAAATTTACAATTTACTTCCTACAACAGATGAGATAATGTTGAAAATGAGGGGGTTTATGGGTTTACAAGAGACACACAAACTTAACCCCTATCACTGAACTTTTTATTAGCCTCCAACACAGAATGACCAGGTGAACTACTTTTGTGAAGAGTCTCCAGATTGAGTTAATTCCAAAAACAGTGCTTGATACGTATTTGGAGAGTGCTGATTCATGCCAAAACCTTTTAAATAATTTAACCATTTAATGGTTGAACCACTTGAATAATTTAACAATTTTAATGAGAAAATTCCAGTAGCTGGAGGCATGCCTTGATGGTGTTTAATTTGCCAGAGCAGAGACCTAAAGTTTATAAACTTGTTTCCAGAGATGATGACCAAAGACCTCTACTGTGAGTAGCCATGACCTCCTTGGCAAGTGCCAAATGCATTTTAAAGTGCCGTGCAGTGAAGTGTAGAATTAACATGTTAGCACTTGAAAGCTAAAAAAGGTATAGAAAGGAAGATACAGAATTCCCATGAAATATTTACATACAGAATCATACTGGCCACTACACCTGGAAGAGAGGGTGAACACCTAAGATATCTGAATTATAGATAATCTGAACATTGCTTCATTTTGGAGACCTAGAAGTTACCATGGCTTTAGAATCTGATATTAGACTGTGGCTTTTCAAATTATACTAGAATACAAGGAAAACAGGGGAAAATATTCTTGATTTGTCAAACATAAACCAGTCTCTCCCATCCTCTGCTCTTGAATGGAAACACTTAGAGAGCAGATTGCTTTAATTTCCAGAACAGAAGTTACCACAGCTGCATTTCATTCTAGCATGAGAAAGGAATGGAAATGAAAGAGAAGGTTTTGGGTCTAGGTGGATATCAACAATGACAGTGTCTGCAGCAAGTGAAATGGGCACCTGTATGCACTGAAGATCCCTGCTGGTGATTGAGGTTGTACCTTGACCTGCTTATTTATATTCCACTGAGCTGTACACAGGTTAAAGATAAATCCTGGGCACCACCTGTGTTTCTGAACATTTCAGAGGATAACTGCTCACAGCTACGGCACACATACATATCCCTTTATAATGACTAAAATTCTTGTTTGAGGACTCCTGAGGAAAGGAAAACAAGCAGCCCATGGAATGTCATGACTGATAACTTAGTTGGCTGTACAGACTCTCAGAAATCAAAATGTATTAGTCTGTTTCTAGTGGCCTACAGGAACTAAAGGTCTGGTGCACACATGCATAAGAAATTATTGACAGGGTTACCAATACTTTACAGATTTCTTCTTCCCAGACTACTTTATTTTTTTTCTACAGAGGAAGAAATGGCAGGCAGGATGAACCTGAATGTTTTATTCATTTTTGTTTTCTGAACCATATCTGATTCCTGCTTCCTCAAAGTAAAGCATCTGGTTGAATCTCAGTCAGAGTTGTAGGTAGAATAAAGGCACTTCTAGTTTGTGACAGGAATAATATTTGGGGAAAAAATTGTATTTTGTCCTGTAACCTTAAAGTGAAGGCCTAAAACTGTAGTTTTCTTGAGTCATCTTCAGCCTTGTGTGGTTTTTTTTCTGAACTAACAAAGCATTATGTTCAGGAAAATTCACTTACCTCCTTAGATCCCTCTCTTATTCCTGTACACTATTTGAAAATCCAAGTAGCAGACTGTGTCCACCCAAAGGTCAAGGTATTAATGTGAAGAAGTTTGATGCCCGTTACTGCTGCCGTCATTTTTTTCCCAATTCCCTCATTTTGTTCTCGTGGACCTACTTCAGGAAAAAAAGTCAGGGTAAAGTTGGTCAAAGAGAGGGCTTTTGAAGTTTGCTGTAATGGGAGTTTTAGAGTCTTATCTATAAGACTTATCCATACTGAATTTGTAAGACTTAATTTTTTAATACTATATATAACACTTCAGCTGAAACTTTTTGGTAAATCAAAATTTTAGAAGTAAGAAGTAACATGGACTCACTACATAGACATCAAATTTGCTCTTGGTTAATTGTAATGGATTAATATCTTAGCAGATTTGGCAGATTGAGTAAATAAAAAAGACAGACATGGACTGTAAGAAAACTGTTGATAGCCTATCAATAAAAAACATATGACATTAACAATGCAATAGTGATTTCAAAGCTCTGTTTGATCTAAGGCAAATGACAAAAGAGAGACTGAATAGCACCTTCATTATGGACAGGAAGATTTTGAAAGTAGAATCAGTCTCTGCATGTTAAGCTGACACTTTTCACACATCTACTTTAGGACATATAAATACATATCCGAATGTGATTCTTCTCGTTCTCTGCCAATAAAGTCAATCTAAGCTATCTAAATATTTAACATTGACTTCAATTGATTATATGTAGGTAAAAGAATTAAGGAAGATCCTAACTTAGATATCCATATAGTGGATGAAAACTGCTCAATGAGATTACAAAATATGCAACACCTTAAGCATTTCTAGCAATTTCAGGAGTGATTTCAGCATCTTACTGCATTTTGCATTAGGACTTTTATTGTCTCAGCTCAGAGATCTGTATAATGTGGTGAATCCCGACTTCCTTTTTTTTCCCCTAGGAAAGAAAACCAACTTTTCAGTTGAGATGTACATTCAACATTTGGTTTGTCTTCCAAAGAACTGAAAAATCTCTGGGTGACCAGTTATTTGTTATTGAAGAATAAGCTAATTTATCAAATTGTGAGAGGTCATTATATTAAGAAACAATCAGAAAAAAGAATAATAGGAAAGTGAAACTAACTGAAAAGGCCAACAATTTTTAGTATAAACATCTTTTGTTTTGGTTTGGTTTTAACTCATTAATATTCTTATGAGATACATTTATCCTAATACAGTTGGCCCTAATTATGCCTAAAAAAATATTTTCCAATAATGATAAGGTACACTGCAAATATGTTAATACAAGAGTTGATATTATTTTATGATGCCTTCATTAGTTACCTTATGAAGTGACACCAGTAGGGAAATCAGAAGCAGCCAAATAAGGCTGATCAGGTGCTTTATATGAGTGTCATGCTGCCCTTATGCAGAGGAACATTAATGTCAATGCCAAAGCCATACTGCATACAGCATCAATATTTATGTTCTTGTGAACCTTGATTCTTACTCATGTTGCAAATGACATGATCAGAAAAAGATAAAATACTATTTGCAGTGTAAGCATAATGACTACAGAAAATAATAATAATAATGATGTGAGGATAAGTAACACAGCTGTAACCATGGTAACATTGCAGTGAATAATTCACAGCAAATAACATACTTGATAAAGTTAGCCTACTTTTGCGGCAGTGGAATGACTGGCAGCAGATTACAATTTTCTCTTCAAATATGCTTCAAAAGTACCTGGGACATACAGGAATATTTTGCATGTGATACTCAATATCTTAAAATAAAGTTTTTTGGTAGCTATGAATGGAGATGAGACTTTTTTATGCTGCCTGATCAGATGAGTATCTATTCCCAGTTTAATCCAAGTTCCATTTAAATTCAGGAGAAAGAGATATCTATCACATTGAGTTAGAACTGGATCAATAAGGAGTTTGAATTTATCTGTTTATCATTAATGATTTTTGCTCACAGAATTGAATAACTAGCCATAGAACTGTGGGCTCTCTATTCATGAAATAATTTATCTCTTCTTTTCTTTTCTTTCTGCATGTAGACAAGAAAGGATGTTCTGATTCTTTGACATCATTAGAAAATATCTTTTCAACACACCTCTTGATCCAAAAGCTAAATGTGAAGGGGATTGGGAATGGTGTGCCCAAAATTCAACTGGCTGCTCCTGGCCTAGCATGCATGATTAAGACATGTAAAATTCAGTAGCCAGCAGCACATGAGGTCAGTAAAAAAGCAGTAAAGTTAGCATCACAACCAGCTATTTTTAGTCTCCAACCCAGGCAGGAGTTCATTTACAGATGGATCAGCTCAGGTAAGCTGTAGATTTACTGCACTAGCTCACTGGAAAGTCAACATTCTGTGGATTGTAGCCAGAAGGCTCAAACATTCTGCTACCATGCTATCCCCTCCTTCTTTAATCTGTCTTCTTGGCATCCCTCAGGACCTGCACACAACCTCAAACTAAGTATTTATATTTTATTTGTATTAGATTAGCCCCTCAGGGACAGCTCAGAGAGGAAAACTGCTTTCAGGAAAGAGCAGATGAAGTTTTGGCCTGGTTTCACCATAAGCGTTCCTTTGCCCTTCTTTCCTTTCTCCCTCCTCACTCTCCCAGACCTCCAATTTCTCTTAACTTGCATCCTCTGCTGGCAGCTGGAGAAGAGATTGTGCTTCACTGCTGCCAGTGGGAGAATCTCACTGAACATTTTGCTCCAACACACACTGGAGACTTTAAAGATACGATTTGAGGTAAGGCAATTTTAAGTTTTCTTTGAAGGCAATTTTCAGTTGGCCATTGAATAATCAATCATTTAAATCCAAATCAAAATTTATACCTTGTAGCCCTATGAATCATTCTACCTGCTTATTTTAACTTATAACAAATTTTAATGAGTCTTATTCTGCACTGAAGTAGTCTGAAAAGCAACTACATATAAACAGACTTAATCAAGGCAGAACAACTTTACCATTATGTTACATATACCCCCAAAATATTCTGCAAGCACAATTTAGTCCTGGTTGCAATCAAGGTTTTATATTCTTTATGGAGATTTTTAAAAATCACCTAGCAGCAAAAGAAAAGAAACCAATCAAAGAAAAAAACAGGTGTTTTCTTTGCCCTACATCAATAATGTCATCATCCCTAAAATCTTCAGCTGAATTAGCCCAAATTTTGTTGAAGGCATGCACCAGCTGTCCCATGGTTTTGCATATGGCACAGAAAATGCCAAGGAGCAATAATGCACCTTTTCCATGGAAGCATATGACCTTGGGAAGGGGCTCCCCTACCAGCTTATACAATTTTAAGCTCCTTTGAGAGAATTGACTTTGTGAGGATTGTAGGTAAAGCAATACCTTCACAACTAAAGCTAGGCTGGACTGGCACAGAGTTTAAAGGACCTTTATTCCTACTCCTCCTTTTACAATGATAATACATCTGAGCTCTCAAGTTTGTAACTGTTCTGATCAGCAAACTTCAGCTCTCCTACATCTACCAGGAGGCCAAAGAAAGTTCTGATAGATGGGTAACACAAGCTGGACTAAATAAATCACAGAATTTGAGTATGGGTTGGGGACAGAAGCAATATTTCTAGCTATTTTTGGCTCTGCTTTTAATTAATCTACCATTTTACATCATGCAACTCTTTGTAAAATTTTGTACTGATCACTGAATATGAACAGATAGATTTAATTTAACTAACATTTTACTAACTAACATTTTAACTAACATAAAACATTGAGATTTTCAATTTATTTTAGAAACATGATAGTCTGTTTACTAGTTTCATTAGTGACTAAGCTCTTGGCTAGCATAAGAAGAGTCTGTAAAAAATTGATTGACCTAAATTTCTTGCAAGAATCATTTTTCATTCTTTCCTATTTGTATGTGCAAAAGGTATTGAAAAATATTTAATTTGGTAGACTGGATAGTAGCTTATAATTAAATTAAATTTCTGCAAATATATTCTGCTTTCTGTTTCTCTGTCGTGTGAAATGACTGAATATTACCCACTGTGAGAGAGTTGTTTTCTCAAAATTACCTGAATGTCTAGTAACAAGACATATATTTCTTAAAGGTAGATAGCTAGGTTAAAGAAAAGCTTAGCAGAGTATTCCTTTGTAGTTTTGAAATGCTATGCAAAGGTCATTCATTTCTTTTGCACTTGGGAGCTATACAAACTAGCTTTCATAGTCTGCAAGGCCAGTTCTCAGGTGTCATTGGTACCAGTGCTGCTGCCGCTTCATTTTTGTCTTCTTTTACACTAAAGATAATGATGCTGAAGCTTAAAATCATAGACTTATATTAGACATCAAATGAAAGCCTCCAGTGAGTGGATTAACATATCAGGACAGTTGGCTGATGCATTTCAAGAAGCCTCTGAATTATATATGGCCCCCAGTGCCCTTATCATTAGGCAAAGATGTACTTACAGTTCATTGAATGGGACAGGATAAGTGAAACAGGACAGCTTTGCTTGGTGATTGGTAGAAGGGTGTTATGCAGCCAGATGAAATGGATTGTTGATTACATTCTGTTTTAAAGTTCAATAAATTCATCCCCAGAGCCTATATTGTTGTTACAAAATAATGGATTACTCGGTGCACTGTCACGGCTGTATTTAATATGGTAGAAGCCTTTATGAGGTGGTCAATAGTCATAGATTTATACAGAAAGGGAAAATAGCCTTTCACTTAACGGGAAATACTTAGTCTGTGCAGTATTTTAAAACAATCATAAACTTTCTTAGCCTGAATAGATTGCTGATGCCTGAAGGTGCAGTTTACTGGTCCTTCAACAAAAGCGGTGGGACTGTAGATCAATTAAAGCAGAGCACTAGGCAGAGAATGGGCAAGAAATTTAAAACTCAATATATGGCGGTTTGCTGTCTGTTCATGTTTCCTTGGGTAAAAGTGAATTTCTTTTGCATTCAATTGGGAATTCAGACTTTTTGTCTTTGTGAAAAATATGATCTTATCTTCCATTCTCAATATTAAACTTGTGGCATGGAATAGGTTTCCTGAGAACTAGGAATTCAACTTTTCTAAGTCATTACTTTAAGCTTTAAGTTTATTAGAAATATTGCATGATGACTTTGTCTCAGGGCTCTTAGTCAGTCATTTTATGGTATTTTTTACATATAAGAACATTACTAAACAATTGTAATTAAAATGATGATTCTGTATACTTACCTTTAAGAGTAAAATCACAGTAGCATTGCAATTGTTATGAAAAGCTATTTAAAACCAGAAAACTCAGCTTAACTGCACACAAAAGACATCCAAACATGTATCACTAAGAAGCACAGATTTAAAGTGTTCTAGTAGCCTTAACACTGCCTTATGGGACAAGAAAAAGTGAAAGAAAAAGTGGAAGGTAAAAATCTAAAAATAAATTTAAGAATCAGTGGGTTACATTACTTCCTCATGCTATACCTGCAGGGAAAAAAACGTGTAAATATCTCTATATACAAATACTTGTGGTTTTTATGTGAACATGTTACATTTTATCATGTCAATTTTTTGATAAGTTCAATACCCTTTTCACATTTCTAGGCCAAGAGTGTTGATATACATTAACACTAGAGTTTCAGAAATACTTCTGTGTCCAAAAATGAGTTTTCTCAAGTAAAATTAGTTAGTCTATTAGAAAATTTTAATCATTAATAAGGCTTATTTTCCTATACATTTTTTAAAAATTACCTAATTACTATGTATTATTTATTTCTGTCTTGAAAGAAAAGAATTGCCTTTATGAAAATCATTGAACTTCAAAGAGACTCAAATTCAGCAAACTTAAAGTTTATCAAACATAAAATAGTGAATGTTTTGTTAACATAGGCAAAATCTTGGCTTCTGCTGATGGAACTGGGGCAACAAAAGATGCAGTAATTAGTGATGTCACTGCTGGTAAGCAAATGTCCTGAGTTTTATGTCCTCACAGAAGATGTACAACGCTGAGTTGGAGTCACATCTCCAGCTGCATGTTCTGCTGTATTTTCGAGGATGACACACAAAATGCAAATATTAGCAAAATTCTTATGAACAGAAACAACAGATTATAACTATATTTTTTCCACATTGAGCCCAGAGGGAAAACTTACCTTTACTATGTGTTAATGCTTTCTTTGCTATTTTTCTTCCTTCTGTTTTCCCTTTGGTAAAACAGTTGAGAGAAAAGGAAGTGGCTTCCACAAACTGTGGAACCACAGGTACTCAGTCAGCCACCAAATAGGCTGCTAAGCAAGAGGGAGGAAAGGCAGAGTTAATTGTCACTGGCTTTCTCTAACAGTCCAAGAGGTGTTCAATAAACTACTTGTGGTGTGGCAGAACCTGCATCTGCTACTTTAATGCTTCTGCAGACAATAGGAAGGGAAGAAAATGAAGCTCCAAACAGAAACCAAGGCCTTCCAGTTTCTTGCTTTTAGTAGCTTGATTTCATGATTCCCCAGTATCTGAGAAATCAGTGTGTGATTAGGTCATTGTTAGTGCAGGAAAGGAAGAGATTTGGTATTGCCTGACTCCCTGAACAAAAGAGACAATTATCCTTGTTAAAAGGGTAGCAAAATGGATGAGGTTTTACTGCCTACTTTGTGTTTGGTATAGCCTGGGGAGCCCACGGAGATTCTGTGGCTGGAAATACCAAGAGGGAGTTGGAGCTGCAGGAAATGCTGAGAATGGAAAGTGCTACACTGAACCAAGGCAGCAGTATGGCTCTCCTTTGTCCTCACCTCTGACAGCAGGAACAGCAAACAGAAGTGGTGCTTCTTCTGGTTTTCCTCCTCTCTTTGGTCTTTTTCCATGACAATAGTAGCTAAATCCTGGACAAAAATTAACATTTGCCTACACCTTTCTTTGCCACATTTAGGTAGGCTGTACCATGGAGATAAGTGAAACATGTTGTGCATCTGTAATTACGCCTATCAGATTAACACTCGGAGTCTCTCCTCCTTATCAAAGCCTCTCTCTTACACATTCCTAATATCCCATGTTCATATACTCAGGTTTTATACCTATGGTGTGGCTGTGTCACATCAGAATGTTCAGAAAAAAAAAAAGGATAACCCAAAAATTTTGCCTGCACTCTTTCAAGTTTGGATGCATAATCCTCCCTGTCTGCATGCCTGGTGCTTTAAAGTTGGGCTTAATATGCACATAACTTTTAGATTCCAACAAGCACGTAACTTTTAGATTCCAACAAGCTATGACCTATATTCTTATATATTACATTACACATATGTAAATGCGTAGGAAAAAATGTGTTGGAAACAATTAGTGCAATGTAAGTTCCAAATTTCATTATTATTAACAAGAAAAATAATAAAAAAAACCCTGAAGCATTCCCCAAAGATTTTGCATTAATATTTTAGTTTGGTGTTAATATAAAGGAACTGACCATATAGTCACAACAGACCATAAACGAACATTCCAAGTTACCAAACCAATCTTCTGTTTAAATGCAGCTCACCCTATTAGAGACAAAAGTGAGCTAACAAAAATATTTCTGATTAGTTTTACAGAGAAATGAAAGCAAATTCCAGATAACTTCTTTTAGTGAATATAAAAACTATTGCAGATTTTAAAAACCTTATCAAATAGATGATAGGGTAAATGAGCTTCTAACCACTGAGAGATGAAATGAAGAGTGAAGATGTGATTGGTATGTGCTAATTTTCTTATGACACTCATGCACTATGATTACTTGGGTTGTACTTCCTGGGTAATGGTTTTAGGGCATAAAAAGCCTCTTAGCCACATGCCATAGAGTGCTGAGCAGGCAGAATATCAGCCTGATATATTCATGGTTACTATAAAAAGAATTGAGGGGTTCATTTAAGTTTGGTTGAACTTAAAGTTCACTTTGTTTTGCCAATCTTGCCTCTAGCCAGTTTCAATGGTTCATGTTTAATTTGCAGTCCATTTTCTTCTTCTCAGAACTGCCTTGTAGGACAACGTCCTCCTATATATTCCCTCAAAAAGCTGTGGGTTTGTTCACATATTCAGTACTTCTCTACCTTCTGTAACACCAGCTTGTTCCCTGACAACAACAAGGCAAAGCTAGATCCTGATCAAGTGACGGATCTCAGGAGCCACCCAGGCTGAAAGCCCCTTTGTGTTCCTCTGTGGTCCACAGACTCCTTTCACTACAGACATGCCTGGACTGAGAACAGAGATATCTGTGCAAAGAACTGTTGTTGGGAAGTCACAGGACAGTCTCTAAAAGGCCATGCAGATATGTCACAGACATATTATTTTAGCACACTCTGTGAGAAAGCTGGGACCAGGTCTCTACAGTCAGGCTGTTTCTCTGTGAGATAGAAACAGGACACATGCTTAGACACTGTCACAGTCATCCATCCAGTGTTAGCACATTGCCTGACTCTTCATCCTTTCTTCCTGGAAAGAGTCTGGCAAGACAACACAACACAGTAACTGTTCCCAGCAATCAGTATGACTTAAGATATCTATGTTTTTCATCTGAGCAAAATATTTAATTTTATGGGTATGAGTCACACTGTGACACCTGTCCTGAGGATGAGATAGTGAGCCTTGATTAGTTTAAATCATGAAGTGGGCTTCTTGTATCTCATTTTCCTAGCATGTGTCTAACAGTAAAAAAGTTGTTCAGGGTTTTGGAGCAATCAAGACCCCCCTTCAGTGCAAAAGCAAATAGTCCTCAACACTTTAGTATGGAACTGCAACTGCAACTCAGGTACCCACAAGAGCTCAACTTTATAACCACCACCCTCTACCATTTTATACCTTTACATAATTGAATACATTTTGCAGAGTTTTTTTCCTAAAAACCCAGTTCTGCTTTCCTATTCTATTCTAAAACCAGATGCAGATACTGAACTGAAACAGCAAACAGTTTTACCTGCTGGGGTGAACCCAAGACTATTTTTAGATTATTCTCTCCCTTAATTTACAATATAATTAAAGGAATACATGCAATCTCTGACTGAGGATTTCAAAGTTAACTGTGTATTTATAAATGAAATTTCTACTAAATAAAAGGAAGCTTCTCAGTTCTGTGCTGACCTTCAGTGTGCAGGAGTTACATGGTTTCTTTCAGACAGTCTAACATAGCTCTAACATCTTAATAATGCTTCCAAAACCCTTAGGGAGCAAAGCCCAAGTAGCTGGCTGTGCCAAATGGGCATGCACTGAGTATTTGTTCTTTTTGGCTTGGAAGCAAGAAACTACATACTCCTTAGAACAATTGTTAGCTATAATATTTTTCTGGGGATCACTTGCTGAAATTAACAAGTATTTTTGGCCCTTATGCATCTTCTTCAAAATCCAAAGAACCCATATGATTGGCTGTCTTGACTTCCTGTACAAACAGGCCTATGAGGAACCCCTGAAAGTCTCTGCATTAGACCTGTAATTTTTATTTGAACTGTACTACATCTTCCATAGATATATTCAGTTATGATTACTTTTTAATGTTGTGAATTCAACCCACCTCTTGGGGTAATTATATTTCTGCACAAAAGTCTGATGGATGTTCACATTTCATCTAAGGATTTGATATTAGCTTTAATGTTTGTTTTGCCAAATAGGATGTCTATGACCTTAAGACCTGAGTTACTTTATTAGACTCTGAACTGTTCCTATGGCTTCTTAGGATTCACCTCATTTTTTTCAACATTCTGTAGTGTAAAGCAGTGATATTCTCCCTTAAATCCTACCTGATATCCCTTTCTGTCTCCCAAGACATTCCAAAGAACTGACTTCAAGACAGTCTTTTAGGCTGCATCACACAGCTTATGTGAGGCAATGTTAACACCATACATACTTGGATGTTCAGTACCATTGCACAACTTTTCCCAAACCAAGCCTAAGTCAAATTTAGCTTTGTGAGGAGCATTGTATCAAGTATTTTTTACTAAAAATATAAATTCTGATCTGATTTATTAATCCAAACCGTGTAATTTGCCTGTCATTAGTATTTATCATTAACTAGTTAATTTTTCAGCACCAAGAAAAAAAATTCAGCGCTATTTTTTCTTCCAGATCATCCATATTGTTAAGAGATAAATACCCACTTAAACTATGCTTCATTTCAAGAAATTTGCTCTGAGGGATATTTTAGTTTAGCTCAGCTTTCTTTACAGAATTTCAACAATATTATCCTCAATATGTTGAAAGATACCCATTTTGTATTACAATTAGGCAATGATCACATTACATGAGAGCTTATCCTTCCTTATTTACAGTAAATAGCTACAAGTTAAAAGAAAATAGAAGCTCTATTCATGAATGATTTACATGCTGTTTCTCAAGGTTTCATTTTATTCAAGTAGAAACTCATGCTCAGAATATTAAAGACATATTCTAACTTGGTGTACACAAACAAAGCTGACTGCTCGCAGTAGTTTCCTTTGAATCTGTCTAACCCTGGCTATAAATTTCCACACTTCTCTTTGAGGATCAGACAGAGGAAATCAATAACACTTCAGATTGCGTGGTATGTCAGGTATAATAATATTAACATTATTTTTGGTAGATCTGAAAATGCATGGATGTGTATGTTCCAATGGAAGAAACAGCTTCTTTACTATCTAGCAATTATTTAATTTCCCTACAGGTAAATGAGCAAGTTACTGTGACGGTTGTCTTGTTATTTCTTCTTACCTGAGGGAAAATTAACTTTTTGAATGTGCTTAATAAAAACTTAAAAAATTATTTTCTGACATTTAAAACAGTCTGTTTTATTGAGAAGTTAACTCAAGGAATTAATTGAAGCTACATTTCAAGAAAAAGGAAAATGTTTTAAAAGACGCCTTGCAAACTGGCCATCTGTAAGAACAATGGATAATATAGTATTCAGTGGACATTATAGTATTTTTCAAGGACTCAGAAACAGAATGAGAGTACTAATGTTTGATACCTGTTCTGTACCAATAACTTTGTAATCCATTTTTCTGTGCACAAATTACATAACTGCCAAGCATTAGCAAATATGATCTCATTTAGGTTTTTGCTCCACCTCCCTACCCCTATTCTGTGTGCAGAGGAATTACTTACTCTGGCAGAGGAAGAGAGAAAACTGTGATGGTGACTCACCAGTGACAGCCACATTGCATTTGTTTTCTCAGAAACTTTTAGCTCTCACTCATATTTTGAGAGGAAAGCTTGCAGAAGGGCGTGAAATCAGAGACGAGAATGAAACCTGAATTCCTATTCTCTTGTCACTACATTAATCAGTCCTTCAAATTTTTTTTCACAGTCCAACAAAGCGTAACAAGATCTCAAGGAACTTCAGTGCTGAATCTGTCCAACACCTTTTCCCCGGGAAAAGTTTCAAAACTAACGATGGAAAGGAGTAATGAACTTGTTTATGAAACAATCTCAGTAAAGTATTTGGGTTGCATTGATCTCATGTTCCACTAGGCTTTTAGAACTAAATACTTAAAAGAAGGAACAATGTCCTAAGTCATGGGGTCTTTCTTCCCTTGCTTATGGAAATTGCTGAAATTTCAAAATTTTCTATACAGGATGTAGCAGCAGGATCACCCTGTCTTAACTGACAAATACTGTGACTGAGGGAGCTATTGTGCAGTTACTTTTCCCTAGTTCTTATCTTTGCTTTAAATATGTTTTCTAAGTCTCTAATATTTAACTGGTGGTGGGTTGGGAAGGTGAATGCTGAGTTAGCATTCAATTAAGATTTACTGTACAGTCAGAGATTTTCTGAAACCTTGAGCTCTCTAACCAGCGATGGGAAAGGTAAATAAACTTGGTTCTGAATAGTTTACTGATGTATGAAGCAATAATACAGCAAAACAGCACAAAATGGTCTTTATGTGATTTTTTTTCACTTCTTAGCATCAGAGAAAGCATAAAAGTGAAAAAGGTATTAAAAAACTGGAACATATATAGCATAGGAAAATTCAGTTTTCTTCTTGCAACATCTGCCAATTTCTCTTTTTCTAATATCCCAAACCAAAGAAGAATATTTAAATAAATTCAAAAACAAATAATGAAATATGTGAAATAAGGCTGTTTTGTAAATATCCAGTCTCATAAATTTGACAATATTGATGGAAATATTTATGAACTTCTCAAAAATCCTTACAAGACTTCTATCAAATTCAGTTCAGAATTAGTCTCTTCAGTTTTCACCACACTTTTATTCCAGTATCAGATTAACACGATTTAGTTAACATGATTTTCCACTAAAGGCACAGAGGAGATGGGGAGAGAGAAACAGAATAAGCAAGGAAGCAATCAAGCTGCATCATATGGACATGAAATAAGAAAGTCATACAGAAGAGTTACATATGTATTTTGTTTCCTCGTATAGCTCATATTTAGCTCCCTAAACAAATCTGCTAAAAAAAGTCAAGAATATTTTCAATAAAACTGGATAAAAATAAATAAAATCAATTTGTTTTATAACTAAATCCGACAAACATATGAAAATGCATATGTTTCTTTAGTTTTAAGTCTCCCAGGCAGATTTTTGGCTACTTAGAGGTTGCTTTGCTAAAATATTCTGAGCCCTGATTTGTATAACTGGCCTTAAAAAGATACTACTAGGTTAGGAAACCTTTTACAGTCTCAGAGCTGGCACAAGAGTTCTTCTGAATCCTTCACTAATCAGCCTAATTTGGAGTAGCCTTTGTAATGCTCTAATTTAACCAAATTACTTGTATGTTTATATATATATTTTTGCATTATGTTTAAACTATAAACTCCCTTAGCACTTGATTTTAGGGAAAGCAGTAGATAGCATCCCTTTGAACCCATTGACTAAAAACCAGATATTAACATTTTGCAACTGCATAAGAATAATAAAGATTAATAATCCACAAAAGATAAAAGGAGAATAAAATGCTGTATTTTGCTGTGAGTCATGAAATATTTTTGAAATTATCTTCTTTAAAGCTTCTTATTTTTTCAAGTATGTTGTTTCTATGTCTTTTGAAAGTATTTGACATCCTTTCCCATAATAATCTATTGTTTCAAGAATAAAGATTATTTTCATTATAACAGTTTTGTCTAGAATAGAAAAATTTAATTATAATTTCATCATAATGATCACCTTAACCAAAAGGAAGGTTAAAATTATACAGAACATCACTGTTTGCCTATGGATTCCATACAGAATGTTTTGCTTGGGTTAGTGAAATATCAAGAGATTTTTGATATTTCCTCTTGGAAAGAACCTTATGTAGTTCCTTTTTTCCTTTAAATTTTGCTAATAAAATGCTAATAAAATGTTAATAAAATGCATTCTATTTAACTAATTATATTGAATTTTCTGTGACCTGTATGTAATTTGGATGCAAGGCAATAACTGGATGTAATGTGGAAAACCTCCAACAAGGAAAAAGTTGAAGATAAATTTTGATCATAAAGAAAATGTCTTTTTCCTCCCAGAACTATATTTAAAATATCTTTCTAAATTAACTAGAACATAGAAAAGCATGGAATAATGATAACTTCACTATAACAATTGTATGCCTGGCTATGAAGACTGAGTAGGAGAATGAACCCTTTTTCTGCTTGAAGAGCTGTGCCTCTGTATGTCATGTAGGCAAGGAAGTGTCCAACAAAACCACTTGGAATAGAAATAGCACTTTTAGTGACATTACATATGATTAGAAATGTTGACTTGCAGAACTCTCAAACTACAGTAACTGAAATTTGTATTCCTGACTTCCCTCTGAAGCAGTTGTGAAGTTTAAACTGGGGAAGAGCTGAGGACACTGAGATTTTTCTGTACTATTTTATCTTAACTTTATCTTGTGACCTATGAGCTCTCTAGTGTCACCAGTGTTTGTATAACATACCTTGGTCTCCTCTAATCTGTTTGTTTGAAAGAATTTCCCACAGTGAGATATTGTTTGATTTATTCCCAATGTTTATACTACTGAGAAGTGACCTACACAGAACTGGAGGCCTGGAGTTGTGTCAGGGGAGGTTTAGGTTGGATATCAGGGAAAGATTCTTCCCCCAGAGGGTGTTTGGGCACTGGAGCAGGCTCCCAGGGAAGTGGTCACAGCACCAGCCTGACAGTGTTTGGAGAGTGATCTCAGGCTCATGTGATTTTGGAGCTGCCCTGTGAAGGGTAAGGAGTTGGACTTTGATGATTCTTGTGAGAGACTGCCAACTCAACATATTCAATGAGTATAGTATTTTATTTGGCAGTAAAAAAAGCATAAAAATTCACACTTATTTACCTGCATAGTACTACAGACTACAAGGTTTGATAATCTTGTAGCAAAAAAATCATGTCAGTAACTTGGTTTTATTTTACCAGCCGTACCAGGCTTATACACAGCCTATTTTTGTAATATAGTTTTTCTTATTCTTTTCTTTTTTTCCTCCCTTATATTTCTATGAAACAAAAAGCCTGTTTTAAACTCCAGGGTTAAATCTCTTTCTTCAGTCACAATTCTCCTGTCAGAGAAATGTCTTCTCTGATTTAGAGACAAAATAACTCTCAGTAGACATTGGGACTGTAAACATGAAGTGTTACTCTTAGAGATCCAATTTACTAAAACCTTTTCAACAGTTTTGCTTTATTAACTGAGTTTGTATTAATTGACTAGGGACGGCACCTAGATTTAGCAAGACAATCTACTCAAGATGAGCTACAGTACAATGCAGTGCCAGAAAAATTAACTGCTGGGAGATTAAAATCACAGCTTTGTTGTTTAGAGGGTCTTTCTTTTGACTGTTACCTTCTTATGTATTTTTTACGCAATAATGCAATTAAATTTGGGTGAACTACATGACATAGGTACAGTATAGGTGAGATGAGAATAGGTGAGATGAGAAGACACCCATTTAACATAGTTGTGCAAGTAGTTTGTGCACATTAAAAATCAAACACAATTGTTAAATAAAAATACAAAATTAAATATATTATCTTATTTTCATTTATAGATTTGCATTGACAATACAGCCTGCAAAAGCTACCACCTCTATGTAATTTGTGTTGTTTCAATCAATAACTCCTTCATTTAAACTACATCTAAAGTTTTAACATGATGATGTTTGTGGTTTGAAAGAAACACATCAAAAACTAAAATTCCATTGTTCATCTATTGAATTTTATGCAACCTGATAGCTTATGCTAGAATTTGAAAAGAGATATATAAAATGTAAAAAAGGCGAGAAAGATTAATATGTAATTCAAAACAACTTGCTTGCAGCTTAACTCTGCAAGACAAAAGTTGACCTCAAATTGATCTTCTGCATGTGAATGAAAGGGGCCATTATGTGAAAAAACACAGCTCCAAAAAAAAAATACTTGAGTGTCTGTCTGTCTGTCCAACCAACAGGCACAAATCTTAGCCAAATGAGTGAAAGATGCACTTATCATTCCATCAAAGATGAATATCATGCTCAAAATACTGAAATAGAATCTGAATTTTGACCATTTTAGAATTTAGAAATACACATATCCCCCCCAATGCCAGTGGTTGATAGAGATTCTTGCCACATTATGATTGAAGTTGCCACTTGCTTAGATTGCTTTTCCAGATATCCAGTGGTTCCTAAGTCCTTGGTAAAGTGTGAACAGGAAACATCATGAGGGCTTCTAATTGAAATGGAAAGACAACACAGAGAATCTTCACCAGGCTTGCAGGACACAGTTGGATCTTCCAGACAGTGAGCAGAGGTGTGAATTTTCCACACTGTCCAAAATATATGTCTGAAAGTGTATACATTTTTTCCTCCCATATTTGTTAATTTAAAATTTATTTCCTTCAGAATTTAGCCCTGAAATGGTGATTGCATGCTAGGCTCTCCTGAAAGAGAAAAATAACCACATCTTCAGGGAGAACATGTTTTAGTATTTTGATTAATTTTCACTATGGTATTAAGAAGTCTTTTGCAGCCAATGAGTGCTTTAGACTTCAATCACTTCCTTAATTAATTGCTATTCAAGTTTTATGAAAGACAAACTGGGTATAGTTGTTGAGATCTGTTCTTTAGTGACCTTGTTTTCTTGAAAGGTGTTAAAAGAGACGAATATTTAATATTTCTTTATCTATACCCAGTCTTCTAGCATGAGTAAAATACAATAAATATAAAGTTTTCATGAAAAGTAAGTATTTTGGGAAATGTAACATATACACATAAGAAAACCTGTCCACTTATCATCCCATACTTTTTAGGGAATTACTAAAAATACATTTATTAAACTACAAGAAACTATTTTGAAAAAGTTGTGGAGGGCAAAGGACAAGCTAGGGAAAATTGCAGTAATGATGTTTGAGGAACGCAAAGCAAATACTGTTAATTACTATCCTAATGTTTCAACTGAAATACATAGTAAAATGAATCTTCTGCTTTTAAGAGAGAAAAATGTACTGGCACCAAAGGCAATAATGAAACTAATTACTAAACAAAAGAATAAATTTTGTCATTTGATAATTTCTTTGATCAAATGAGCAAACAATAATAAATCAAATAAATAAAAATATAAAATATATAATAAAATAATATGATAATATAATAAATATAACAATATAAAATATTTATTATATAATATTAAAATATATTAAAGTAAATAATAAAGCAATCAATAATAAATAAGTGAAATGTAAATTAGTGACTAGACTAGAGGCTTGTACTCTAGATATATACTTTCAAATTGCAGCTTACTTCTGTGAGACAGAAGTTATTTAACTTTGTAAGTCACGGTCTTCTCTATCTCTACTCTTATTGTTTTAGAGCCCATTAGATCTCTACCTTTCAGGTGCTAAGTAAAGAAAAAGCCATTAATGATTACAAGATGTCCACATAAAACTCTGACAAGGGTCATAAAAGTGAGCAGAAAGGTAATTAGTACAGAATGCATTACCACACATTAAAGTTGAATGTAATATTATATGGATAAATGTAAACATAATGCCTAATAATAGTCTAATGTTTAATTTTGTATTTATCTAACCCTTTTGAAATCAAATTAAAATTGTCTTGTGCAGCAAACATGAATAAATATACCTTTGGCCTCTAAAATTTCAAAGTTCTTCAGAAGAGTGGATCTGGTAATACTTTTGTCTTATTGGGAAACAGTAAAGAACTAAAGTTTAATTAATCTGGTCTCTGGTTCAGAACACAGTACATTGAAATGTTGAGTTGTATTGAATACAGCCCTGGGTTCAGAAGGAGCACTTGTATAAAGCATAAAGCATTTGTTTGAGAGTAAGATGGAATCAGGGACATGATTATTACTGACATTAGGAGAAGGACTGTGTGTCATATTTCCTGAACAGACATGCTTCATTCAAAGGCCTTCCATGTATTAAATGAGATCACACAAAGGAGAATAAAGATGAAGAGTTTAAAATCAAGACCAAACATAAATAATTCAACAAATTTCAACAAATTGTAGGTAGTTTTAATGATATTTCTTTATCCTGCAAAGGTATCTGGGTATTCTAGGCAGCTTAAGTGGTACATTCAATTTGATTGGTCCCAGAACATGCAGTGTATGTTTTGTACAAGGCTACTAAACGAGCTTTGAAAATTATTATGAAACTAAGGTTAATTTTCAGTATCTTTAGGCAAGTCTGATGATATTCAAACATAACTAATTTTCTGTGTTGTTTTTCTTTAAAAGAGCACTAAACCAGTAATCATGAAGCAAAGAGAGGAGAAGATGCGACATAAGAGATGTAGGTAAGGGACTCACTGATATAATTTTACTTCTTTATACAACCTTTTTAAAGTATCTGTGTACTCTTTTCCGATGTGTTGTTTCCTGTTATGAATTTAAATTACATGGGGTCCCTGTAATGACGAAATGGTGCACGAAAAAGACATAGTTACTGAAATACATGGCTATCTTATAAATGCACACAGATTTAGCTGCATTTCTGATTTTCTTGGGAAGTTTTCATAAGCTTTTTAAATTATTTTTTCCTATATGACCATCAAAATCATATTTACTAACTTTACCTCTCATATGTTTGGTCTAATTCAGTTTAGTTCTCTTGGTTAAACTACAATTTTGTGTGTGAGGAGGGCATATGTTGGGTTTCATTCAGAAGAAAATCACCTGTTCTATAAATTGTTGACAGGTATGAGCTTAATTTGAAATATCCAATTCTTTCAGATGCTAGCATAAGAAGTGTGAATATGTACAACTCTAGGTAAAGGAGATCATTGGGGTCTATTTTAAGACAAGAAATAGTTTGGATCCATGACAATGCATAAAAGAGATCATAGGAAAAAGCAGACAAGCACAAAAATTTTTGTGGTGCTTCAGTAAAGCAGAAGACAAATAACCTGTTTCTTTTCTCACAGTTGGCTGCACACTTGAGGTACAGTCACTCACCCCTGACTCCATCCACTGAAGCTAAGTCACTGTTCAATGTTCTTCCCTCACCCACAGATGATTGACTCCCTTGTCTGAAACTGGGTGCTGTTTTGCCAAGGAAATGTGGTACCAAATTGCTTCACACTTCTTACTCTTACACACAGTGTTAAAAATTCCTTTTTTCTCTCATAGTTATGTCTGTAGGAAAGGACAATAAGCCATTGACAGCATTCTTGCATTTTTCTATACAGTGGATTTCCTTATACTCTAATCCTCCAATAGTCCATATTTACTGAAGTTAAGGGAAAATTTTTTATGCATATTTTGTGTTTCACTTGTTGTACATGTGTTAAAAAGAACTGCAACAAATGGAGGTCAATTTAAAGGAATAGGAGAATCTGAATTACATGATGGATTTCCAAGTGCTTAACTCTGTTTAATTCCATTACACAAACACTGAGCATTTTCTTGATCATTGCTAATTAGATCTCTAAATACTCTGCAAGGAAAGGCAGCTATGTCAATGCAAGCAGAGAAAACACAAATTTTTTATATTGGTCCTGTTTTCTCTTGTTCTCAATAGTCTCCTAAAATTAAAATGTTGATTCTTCTTTATACTGTTCATACTGCTTTTGTGCTGAATTTAAAATAACATGAAAATTAAAAAATAAAAAAAAAAGTGTGCTAAGTTTAAGTGCACCAGGGAAAGTTTCTGAAGTTTCTGTATGACAAGTCAAGCTTTTGGGAAAGCTCAACCTTTCCTAAACTACAATTACAGTGGCACACGCCTGGAAAGAACTTTCAGCAGAGAACTCAAGATCCAAAAGGCATTAAAGCACTGAGAACAAAAAACATTTCCTCTTTGATCCTCTTCAGGGTGACATACATAAATATAGGATACTATATTTATGTAAATACACAAGATTTTGTTTGCTATACAGTTTAACTATAATTTCTTCTTAAAGGCAATCTACAGGAGATTAATTAATCTTGCTTGTGTCTCCAGAAAAAATGGCAGAGTGGCATATGAGTGCAAAGTAGACACACTTCTGTCATGATTCTGGTTGTCCATATTTTCTGAGCTGTTCCATAATTATTGGTAAAAAAACCTGTTTATTTAAATGTGAAATAGTGGCAATAAATGTAATAAAGTTGTGACAATTATGGCAATAAACCAGTGACATTTTACTAATAAAAGGAGACAGATCCATATTGTCCATCAAATATTCACACTCAGTCTGGCAGGTTAAATAATAGGATTTTTTTTTTTGAGAGAGAAAGGGAAAATGTTATGACTTCTCAAACATGTCCTAACAAATAAAAATGATTTCTAGGAAAATACAGTACCAATGGAATATAACTTGAATACCCAAAACCAAATGAAAACTAGTATGAGTGGAGCACTCCTCCACTACAGTTTTCTTGGAAAAAAAAAAAAAAAGAAAAAAATAGAAAAAAATCAGCATATTCAGTGTGCAATATTGACTAAAAGATTTAACTCATGGTGTTCCATAAGGTCATTGACATTTTGACACTTCAAGGTTTCAGTAAGATAAAGATTAGTTTATAAGATGAGACATATGTCTGCCCTCAACGCATTTACAAAGAAAACGTTTCTTGTCAGTACACTAATTAATTGTATTGAAATCAGTTATTATAACACAGAACATAAGGACAGTGACTGGGATGCCTTATTTGCCTTATATTAACATTAATTAAATGTCTGTTCTCAGTATACAAATGGGGTGAATACACTTCTATATACCTTTAATTTCCATTAAACCTAGCACCAGAAGTACTGTGAAGAGCATGAGGATTTGCCAAAGGCCCTTTGTTCCAGGCTGGAGCATCTTGTCCTTGGAAGACACTGCTCCCCTTGGAAGTGTGACCCATGCCACAGCAGTTTTGGGAGGACTTTGTGCCCAAGGGGGAAATGCACGTCGCGGCTGTTTTGGGAGAACTGCTGCTCATGAGATTGGAACCACGCTGGGGAAGTTCATGGGGAACTGTCTCCCATGGGAGGGACCCCACGGTCTCACAGGGGAAGGATTCCTCTCCTGGAGCAGCAGAAGGAAATCTCAGTGATGAACTGACCAAAACCCCCACGCTCTGTCTCCCTGCGCTGTTGGTGGGAAGGAGAGAGGGGCTGGGGGAAAAAGGTGTTTTAAGAGCTTATTTTAGTTTTCATTATCCTCCTCTGATTTTGAGGAGGATAATGTTTTAGTTGAGTCCGTTTTGCCATTGGAGTGTTTTCTCCTCCTTTTCCATATTTCAACTCATGAACCCTCAATTTATTTTTTTCTTCTCTGCCCAGCTGTGGCAGGGGAGGGCGAGTGAGCCTGGCCTTGGCCAGTCTCAAACCATGACACAGTGACATCGGGGAAAGGTAGATAGCTGGTGGCAGAGTGAGCTGCCAGCTGCATTGCAAGCTCCAAGTGTGTGAACTCCAGCAGAGGGGACTGAGTCAAGCAGCAACTCTGGTTTGTGCCGTGAGGAGCTGGCAGCAACCCCACACCATAACATTTTGTACCCAGGGCAGCAGTCAAATCTCAGCTATATGGTAACAAAATTGGGGTCTCACAGGAACATCTGCAGGTGATTTTTCAAACCTAACTTCTTAATACCAAATAGACTTTAATTAATGTCATATAATTGAGATGCTATTATAAAAGTGTACTCTTGAAACATTGTCTCAGAGAATGCAGACACAATAGAATTGAGCGCTGAAATTACCAACTCCCAAATACCATGCTTTGTCTCCCCATTAGTCAGGTCAGTTACAGAACTATTTTATTTCACTTACTCATGACATTTCAGACTTCTTGTCTGTCTTAATCTGTAGAACTAGCTGTCCCCTCCTACAAAATGACTATCGATGGTATGTTTTTTTAAGGGGCCACCTTGAAGTTCAATGCTGCAGAGTGCCTGGAGCATTGAAATTTCTGATTTCTTTAATGTATTCACATGAGTTAGGTTAAACATGTTTTAAAGCTTTGAAATTAAACAATCCTGTACCATGGGGGACTGAATCTCTGCTAGACTGGGGAGAGAGATGTGACCAATATTTTTTTGCTGTCCTTTCTTTTGTGCTAGAAGGACATATTGAATTTTTAGGAGAATAGGCGTTTTTAATTAGATGGCTTAGTTTGTTCATGTTAACTGAAAGGAAAGAAAACAGAAAGCAACTGAGGAAGTACTTCTAGGATTACAGGTTGATGTGATATCAGCACTTTGCTCACAGTAATTAAAGTGCAGTGGGCAAAGGCAGTGAAGTCTTTAGGGGATAGATGCCCGCAAGAGGAGGTGGACTAGGTGTTACAGAAACAGTCATAGAGTCCCCATCCCTGCCAACAAACAGGAAGAGGGGGGGGTTTTGAGAACTTATATGTATTTTAATCATCAATTTAAACACTTGAATTAAAACAGTCAAATTGGTTTAGACAATGGAAAGAAGGAATTTTATAAGGTTATATGAGCATAGTTTCTCTTGCTTTCCACCTGGGAATAATTATATCAATTTTCCTCTAATATATCAACAATAACATTCTTATATCTGTTTAACTAAAACTGGTTTAAGTCCTTGCATTTCAAAATGATCCAACTGCTAGAGCTGAATAAATTCAGCATAACACTACTCCACAGCTGTGTAGGACAAGGGACACAGTAAGTCACCCAACAGATGATAATTCATGAAGTGGCAGTAAATCTGACCAGTTTCACACACATCACTGTAGCTTTAAAGTGACATAGCTGTATAATTAGATTGCTCACTTCTGATATATATAGGTACTTACAGCACTCTTTATAAATATCTGTAAGTAACACTGTGCAACAAACCATAGATGAGAGCAAATGGTTGGCAGCGGTGTGAAACAGTTCTTGCAGTTTTAGAATCAAAAAAGGTGATCCAAAAAAGCCAAATAACTAGACACTGGTAGAAGACAAAACTCAATTAAAAGCAGAGCAAACAGAAGAACAGTTGAAACTGAAAAAAGACAGAGATGAGCAGAAGTAGAAAAGGCTGCAGATTAAGAAATTAGGTCTCAATCTACTCTGAGTCAAGCTGAAGGCATAATCTCAGAGTACATTAGCAAGATGAAAGGAAACATATATTATAAATCCAGCTTTTCAAAGCGCAAACTGTAAAACAACACACTTAAGCAAGGCATATATATTTACTACAGCCAAGTCTAAGTATTTCCACCTATTTATAGAGAAAAATGGTATGTATGTTCCAACATATGAGCAAAATCTGTATAAGTCTAAAATAATTTTCAGGACATCCCCAAAATCTGATTTTTCACAGCTGTAGATAACATTCCACTTGCATGACAAGAAATCAATTGCTAGCAACCCAGCAACGGTGAGAGCTGCCTTATTCAAAGTGTTACTTTGTAAAAATGCTCAAATGTCACCTGGTTCAAATATTTGTCTTATCAAACACTGAATACCAGGGTTATTTGCTAACACGATAGTGGCCTGGTGTTAATGCGCAGTGAGAAGCCTGCATGTGAGAACTGGGGTAACTCATGGACACTGAGCTGTCTGCCAGCTCCAGAGAGCAGAAGGTGCCTGCCAGAAAACAGTGTGTTGGCCCCCTCCAGTGTCACAGCAAACTGAGTGTACCAGCTGAGTGTGTCAAACAATGTGCCTGCCAGGGACTGACCTTTCCACACTGCCCTGGTCTCACAAGGCCACTACAGCAGATAAATATGCTAATCTGCAGCAGATATACTTGGAAAAATAAAAAAAAAATCCATGTTAAAATAGTGGACAATATTCAGTGCTCAATCTACTCTTAAGAAAGAAATATAACAAATAGTTATTCTTCAGGGAACAGATGTAAATGTGAAGCTGGTAAGTGACATGCAAGATATAGCCAGGGTTTGAGTAAATCTTTCAGTACTCTTGTCCTTCCTTGTTTCTATTTTATCATGAATATACATTGGAAAACATTTTTAAAAATTTTTTTGTTAAACTTAGTAAAATTCATTTCAGCTTTCTACCTACATGAACACTTATACACCTAATTCTACTGCCATTTCGCCCCTCTACAGTAAACAAAATACTAAATTAGGAAGAAAGCAGTGAAAATATTTGTTAAGACACAAAGAAAACACATTGTGAAAGCTCTTGTCTCTTAATCTCTGTCCCAATAAACTAACTTCACAAAGTGAAAAATTAGTGGAGCTTACTTTAGAATATCACGCCACTTCTTGGGCCTTACTGAGAAGGGTACCATTGTGAACTTCAGGCAGCTGAACCTGCCCCAGTAAGCTGAAATCCCCTCCCTGGGTTTAGTGAACCAAGGCATTGAGAAGACATCCTCATAAAAAGGTAAATATGTGTCCTTCATCACTCATTTTTCTCTGCAATCCTTGCTACAGACTCAGAACCAATGCTTAAGGAAGACTGCAAACCTTAAATAAAATACATGCCTCTAACTCGAGGCTGGGAAAAGCAAGAGCTTTCCCACTGCTGGAAGAAGGGCTGGCAGATTGTGCTGAACTCCTTTATACAGCATCTTTCTCTACAGCTCTCATTGCTGCCTCTGCTACCAGTCGATGGGGTTTGCATTTCTAGAAGCCATGAGTCACCCAGATTCAACTGGTTGCACCTCACAGTTTGACAAATCACCTAGGACCATCTCTATCTCTCCATACAACTTAAAACATTTCCCAGAGCTGGAAAATCCTGTCCAACATATACAAAATGGCAATTGCAGAAATCAAGATTTTCCCAAACTCCTCCTAGCAAATCTGCAGATTTGGGCAGGAGCAATTTCTTTGAAAGGGGAAAACTTGTGGTCAAAGATTGGAAAGGACTTTTTTCAAAATGTATCACAATGGTACAGCTTCATGAATAAGTCAACCAATACACTTTTTTCCAGAATTAAGAATATGAAAATTTCAAAAGTATTTTCATTAAAGTTTACCTTATCCCTTGCCTCAAAATTGGCCATGAAGTCCAGTTGTCAGCCTCACTCCAGAGTGGACAACAAGGTGGATAATTTTTCTTCAAAATCTTTCCCACACTTACTTTAGTTACATTTATGCAGGGACCTAAACCCAGCAAGATCATTGATCTCTGTTCACTTCCTCTGGTAGGTTATAATTATGGATTTTGGGTTTTCAGTTGCTGATTGAAAGCAGATGTTGGGATGACTTTTGTGACTGCAACTGCACTGTAATGGTACCTGTGGTTTTGTCTAAGCTGAACATCCCTTGCAGGGCACCTGCTATTCCTTCTAGTGCTGCAGTCCTAAATGCCAAACAGATTTTTGTCAGCAAGGAATGGGCATAGTCAGGGTATGCTCAGGGTGTTACAAATCTGCGTTGTTTACAGCTGCTGCAGCATTCTCTGGACCATTTGTGGCTCTTTGGGTGGCCTGAAAGGAGCCCTCAGAGGAGGGGGCTTCACCAGCTCTTCCCAAAGCCCCTGCTGCTAAACCTGCTAGTGGGCAACAAATGAGATTGCCCAAAGTATTACTGCTTTGTTGGATCAGTTATTTGGTTTGCTACTTATGTTATAACTCAATAGCAGCATGAGAGGAGAGGCTGGTAAGTAAAGCAGCAAAGATGAAGTCAAGGCCAGACTCCAAAGGCATCAGACAGCTCTGGTTACTTGACTTTAGCTGTGGTGGTAAATGCCCAAAGATTATACTCAAGTGATAAAGATTCCATTCCTCTTACAATGTTATCTTGTATTTTGGCACAAGGGCATCCCCCTTGGCTGATATTTCCTCTAAATCTGAATGGGTCTTTCTACAGATTTTGCAGAAAGTCATAAACACACAGCATTTGTCTGGTACAGAGTTTCTCCTCAAAGGATTTTGAACATGGAAGATGGTAAGAAATAAAACAAGGATTATACTTTACTAAAATTTTGGCAGGTTTTCACTGACTGAATGAGAGACTAGGACTGCAGTGTCTTTCAGATGACTACTGCAGCCAGATGGATTCAAACACTCTAGGCAAAAAAAAAACAGTTCAGAGAAAGACATAATTGGCTGACATCTGCTGGCTGCATTTTTGTATCCCACCACTAATTCCATCATGTGACAGAGAAAATACAGTGGACTTTCATGGAATATTTGTATTTATGTATAAAACAGTAATCTGAGGTACAGAGTCCTTCAGGGAAAGGTAAAATGTTATTACTTTTCTAAACAAGTGTTTTAAATTAATTTAAAATCCCTCCCAAACTAATTCTACCTTCATCAAATCATATAATTGGCTTTATATTTTCTCATTATCCAGTAACTAGTGATTTTTTAAAAGACACTAACAATTTAAGGGAACTATAAAGTACAGACTGAATATAGAAATAGGTACTTTGGCAGAAATATGTAACTTCTCTAGCACTTGAACTGATTAATTGGCAATAAACTATCTAATAAAACCATGTTATGTCCAATAATAAAAAATGTTCTACACAGAAATGTAAAAAGTAGGGAAAAAGTGAGAGACATACCTGAAGGGAAGCAAATACACATTTTAAGAGAGAGGGTTTCTTCACAGTCTCCTTTCTTTGATTTATTATTATGCCAAAATAGTTCAACATTATCTAAGTTCCTGTGGTAAGTAAGAATGCACAGTACGTTATATAACTGATTAAACACATCAAAAATTATGGAAGAGCACTATTTTAGTATAAAGATTTCGATAGGTTACTTTCACCAATAGTGCTTTGACTTTGATTTTTTTTGCCAATGAGTCACCAACAATCCATTCACAAAATACACTGAGCCATCATCTAGTGAAAAATCCTGCAAACAGTAGGAATACATATCTTATTTAATTCATGAATATTGTGACTATTGCAAAAGATAAAATGAAGACCTTACCTTATGCCTTTAAAATAATTTTGCAGTATTTATTGCTGCTATTACTCACCGATGGGTTACTATTATTCTGTGACAATTAACATGATTTAAGATAACTTCCATTCTTAATAGCATTTCCTAAAAGAACCATTATTACTATTAAAGTCTTGAATAATACTTAGCCAGTGCAATCTGTTAAGTGCTAAAGTAAGTTGGTAAAAGAGTGGTTTGATAGTTGCACAGTTTAAACCAGTCTGTAAGGCAGAAATATTGATACCTAACATCAAAACACCTTTTAAACAGTAGCAAAACACATAAAATAGGCTGTGATTATGTAAAGAAATCTTTTGAAATGCAGAATCTTGTGGTGATTATGCAACTCTTAGGTAATTAGGCATACAGTTAACCCTGGACCAATGTAATATGAGTAATTTAATTTTATATGCCTAAATTTTGCCTGTAATTTCCCAGCCTGTAGTAGGTTAATGATACTATATTTTAGGCTACTTTCCACCAGTGAGTGACTTCAAGGACAGAAGAAGCATCTTCCACAGGAGTGAAGACAGCATTTGTTTCCAAAAAATAGGAATGTTTGTTTATAAAGTCTAGTGGCCCTGGTTAATAAAATATACTTGGAACTTTTTAGTAGGAAATATTCACTGCAAGTATAGAAAGGTATGGTGTAATTACAAGATTAATTTAACCTCCTTAATACCTTTATTAAATATCAGTGGAGGAGAATTATAATAGATATGCAGTATGATCTGTTATGGTTTACAATTATGGATAGACATCCACTTCAGGCTTCAGCCACTGCTTTTTTGCATTTATTCCCATATAAGATGCATTGAAAAAAACTGCTGCTTTTGCTCTCTACAGAGATCTGCTAAGTGGCACATAAGCAGGAAGATGCTTTTACTGTCAGCCCACTCTTTTCACATCCCAGATATAAGCCTCCTGCCATGGCTGGATGGCACCATGCTTCCCTCCAGCCCCACTATCCCTTCTGACAGAGACAGTGGACTGCTCACTCCCCAGCTGGTGACATCTAGTACAAAAAGTCAAAGAGAGGTGGCAAAGACAGTGAGGCTGTTCTGCACCCCAGGAACCACGCACTTCTCCACAGAAGAGCTAGACCATGGATCATCCAGGGTGGAAGTCCCTCCTGTCCCATGGCTGTGCTCTGTGGGGTCAGCCTCAGCCACTGAGAAGCTGCTAGCTTACAGTCCAGCAAAAGCCATAGTGTTTTGATGGATTTGCAGATTTTGTTACTCTTCGTACATTCCAGATCTGTATATTTTGATGACACACAGCAACCACAGAAGACAAGGCACAGAGCTGCTATTTCCCTTAGACAGGTAGCCAGAGATACCTTTGGCCTCAAAGACTAAATCACAGACTGATATTTCACATGGTGTTTCAAGACACTACTATGCATCAGCTTTTAGAAACTAGCTTGTCAAATAGTGGTCTTCACAACTAATTTTGCTTTCTCTTTTTGTTTGTTCTTTTCATGTCATGAAGTCAATATTCATTAGTGATGCATTGCAGGATTTAAGTGTTTCACTGGCTTCCCTTTCCAGATATAACTTGCTTCAAACACAAATTAAGTATTTGAGCTAAGTTGTCCGTTCAAATTTGCTATAAGGCAAATTAACACTCTCCCAAATCCAGAATAAAAATAGAACCAAGCTTTGTGTTTCTTGCAGAAGCTTTGAAAAGTTTATTCCAGGCTGAGAAGCATGTGCTGAGAATTCCTGAGTTTTATAGCAGCTTGTGCCAAATCACAGTAGCACCTCAGAAGCAACCTTCCCACTCTTCCTTAGCAGGATGTGTTTCACATTAATATAGAATAATCTGCAAGAGAACTGCAACTGCCAAGAGGAAATGGTGTAGATTGACACAGTGGAGCAAATAAGTTATATTTTCATATTAATACATACTTGTTTGCTTGCTTTCTTTGCATATGACCTGGCTGCAGACAAGTACATAAAGAATAGCTCATAATGAGATAGAGGCCAGTCTCTAATTATAAAAAATTGAAAGCATTGATCATTTTTGTTTCATTGTGAGCATTAGATCTAACTTTTAAAGCCTGGACAAAATTACATTCAAGTAAAAAGTGACACTGAATGCCCCAGAATTCCCTTCTATTTAAATTAGCTTTAAATTTTGAGAGTTGTCAAGCTAAAAAATTGGTTTTAGTAAGAAAGTGTTTACAGTTCTCTATTTAAGATTAGTGTTCTGAAATATTGTAGGTCAGAGGGGTTTTTTTCTTGTGAAAAGGTATTTCTGTTTGGTAGTTAAGACTGGTCATATTTAGGAATGAAGTATGTATTCAGAGAAGTAAGAAACAGCTACTTGCAATGTGCATATAAAGTTTAGTGAAAGAAATAAAACCGAAAGTCATTTGTCCAAACATATTAATTCACAAAATATGAAAAATAAATTCTTCTATTTGCAGTAACATTGCAAGTACTCTAAACATACTTCTGTATAGATTTATTAGAAGACCATTTTTACTATAAACAAGCAATTCCAGTGTTTGGAAATCAAGGATGTCATTGCTTTCTTCCTAAATCATTGGTGATTGACTTGGGAGTTGAGGTCACTATCCTGCCATCAACCCATGTTTTCTAGACAGATGGCAACTACAGATATTCTTGGGATAAAACAATGTACTGATGTAAGGCGTAATGAATATGTGACAAGAATAATACTGCATGCCAAGAAAATTCACAAGACAGTTCTAGAACTGTTTCTCTAGGGAAAAGAAATAGTCCAAGCAGTTTGAGAGGAACATTTGCTTTAAATCTTGTCAAAACTCCAGATGGGGTAGCCAAAATAGTGTGCATTTCGTTTTAGCTTGTGGGGGAGTTTTCTGCTCAGTCTGCTTCTGAAACCAGGACAAGCTGTAGATATCACAGATGAGATCACAGTACAATAACATATTTCTGTTTGAAGACAAAGGCCTGCCATCCTAAAACTCACTGCCTTTAGGGGTTGATTCACAGGCAGTGAACTGTCAGACTGGGGCCAGGGGCCTGCGTAAATTTGAGGGCTGCAATTCAACAAAATGGCTTTGCTTTACATAGCCATAAACATTTATTGTCTAGCTTTTCTTCCTGTCTCATCCTTTCTTGGTCTATATGTGTACTGAGGAGTAGCTTCAGTGCTGTAAACACATTGTATTTTATCACTGTTGCCCCCTGGAGTTTCCCTAAAACTCCTTTATATAAACTCACTATCATAGCTGTAAACCAGGATGAAATCTGAAGTGGCCAAACTCAAAGCAATCAGGGAGACGAGCTGTAGGCCTAAAAACTTTAAGTTCTTCAAATAAAGATTAATTTAGTGTCAGAAAAACTTAATTCTGACTAATTTGGTTTAGTTTAATGCATGCCTGGAGAGCTAAGGGTGGCACAAAATCTGAGGCTCACTCCTTCCTTGCTTTTGTTCCACTCCAGGGAGGCAATAAGTTACTATTTGCACTTCAAAGATGGAAAGTCAACCTATTCCTTTGGCCACGGAACAGGAGGGCTCTAGATAGAAACAAGGATTATCCCATTTTTCTCTACCTCTTCCCATGCATCTTGACTGTAGTAAGAAATGCATTTAGAGCATCAAGATGCAAGAAAAATACTTCCCAAACTGTCATAGTGGGATACAGAGGCAAAGGCATCCTGAGGCTATTTCACTTTTTCTGACTTTCCTCACTTGCTGCACAGCCATAGTATGCCACCATATGATGGCATATGCTGGGTAGGCAGTGTACACTTTGTGGCAAAAACGTAAACATCATGACTGGGAAACAAAGGAATGTGGGGTTCAGAGTACTTGAAGAATTTTCTTTGTTGACCAATGATAATAAGAAGAAAACCAAAAATAATTGTGAAAACCCAGATGAGTTTGAACACTGATTTGAAATGCCAGTCACCATATATTTAGATTTTTGATTATTTAACTTGAATTTAGAACATTTGCAGAGTTCTTAGGAAATGGAAGGGAAAGAGCATAGTGGTACTGAGACCTTATCCTCATTTAGTGAATTTCTGTCCTCCAGCTTTGATTGCTGCTGTTGACCTTCAAACATCTTTTATCACAATATATCCATAAGTTTGTTTTATTATCTTCACTTGGTCTAATTACCTGGATGATTCTATACTGTTCCCTACAGGGAAATATCTTGCTGAAGTTTGGGTTTTTAAATACTAATTAAAAAATTCATTAGTGTGTGAATTAATTTCCACTCTTTGTATTTTCCTCTCTCTCTTGATAGCCATCAGAATCTGATAGCAACATGGTTGTTGCCATACTTTAATTATACTGTTAGAATTTCTTTATCCACCTGTAGTATGAGGAAATAAACTTTATTACACACAGTCTAAATGCAAAGCCATCTAAACACTAGATCTAAAATGTTTAAATATAAATAAAATTACTTTGCCTCGTCTAGCTATTTCAACTATGTTCCTAACATTTAAATATGTATTTAGTGTGTGGAACAATATTTTAAACTATCCTTCTCAAAAATATTCTCAGGCAGTATATTGAAGGCTGGGTTCATAAATCTTATTTGTTGAGGTAAGTTGTAAACAAATGGAGTGCAAATGAATGTCAAACCATCCCCAACTCCTTACTTGAGGCTGATGTTCACTCAAGTCTTGGTTTTTTACTCACTTAGTCCCATGCAGGTGCCTTTATGTTTGTGGGTACATTAGTTGTGGCTTTTTGTTCCTACAATTGATATATACAAGCTAGTGTTCACTGACTGTAGTAATTGGCCCGGTTTTAACGACATAGAATTCACATTTGTTATGGAAAAATTCAGATATTTTTGTAAAAACAAGATTGAGAGCAAAACTTTTGTAAAATTACATAAAAATACTGTAATAATAACATCCATGACTACTGAGCCCCAGAAACACCAGTGTGTCACAACTGATTCATGAGGAACACCTATTCATTGTATTATTTAAATTCTGTTAACAACAAAACCAAGCATCTCATCAGTGATGTGTTCATTTTCCACTCAACACAGCTCCATTAATTTTGCCTTTTGTTTTTACAGTTGTGAAGTTGAGTGAAAAAAGCAACAGAAAAATTCTTTTGTGCTGTATTTCATTAGGATCTCATCCAGCTGATATCTATCAGTCTGTGTTTAACAGGAAAAAAAAGTGTCTTTCTAGATTAGGTCGTCGTTCATAGTCCTCATATAAAAAAGATAGAAATGGCTGTCATAACTCATGTTCCCCTAAGACTAAAGTAATTTTAAATTGCAGCCTTAACCATTGCAGAAAAGTTTTTCAAAACTCATGTAGTATGATGGGATCATATTGGTGCAACAATGGAGTCTAGCAGTAGTAATTCAGGTCCATACTATGAACAGTGATTGATTCTGAGTTTGACACTGGAAAATTATGAAATTGCTGCTGTTCTTGCATTTTCTTACTCTGACTCCTGTTTCTTGAATTGTTTTCTGTTCATATACAGAGACTTAGGAAAAGTTAAAGCTGCAGATCCATTGCTCAAGAGTACAAACTAGAGATCTGGATCTCTGACTGTGAAGGAGTACTAGAGCCTGGAGTTTTGCATTCAAGATGAATACTTCATTTGTCAGGATGCTATAGGCATGTAATTACAAGAGGGTTTTCCAGGGTGTAAATCCTAGTGCAAGTCTCAAAAGAGAAGGGTTCCAGTCACTTCCTGCCACCACCTGTGGGCAGTTTAAGCACATCTTTGCCGTTGCCATCTTTTTCAAGTGCTGGCTGAATAACCTTTGGACATCCATAACTTGCTCTGGGGTCTAGATATGTAATGAATTTAGAGAAATAATTTGCATTTTAGGCTCAGAACAACCTAGATGAGGAGCTATCTAGATGCTTCAATGTAATGTATGATGATACTAAATGCCAGCATCCCCAAGTTCCTTGGTATAACTGACTGTATATCCCTTTAGAGCTGTGTTTCACCCACCCCACCCCCCCCCATAATTCTGCCTTTTGCAGAATTATGTATCTCTGAAGTCTCTCTGGATTTTTTCAGAATCTGTATAAACACTTTACAAAAACTGGTTTCAATAGGACAAATTCAGAAATATCAAAATCCCTCTCATTTCTGAGATATATGTCTATCCACAGATATATGTCTATCTTTATGCACACACACAGACACACACACACACACACACACAACTGTACAAACATTCCCCAGCACACACAAATATAACTTCACACACTTAAATCACTTTTCCTAGAAAATAAAACTTTCAATGGTTTTTAATGCTGATACATATAATTAAGAAGCCTATGAGGACACAAAATGAAATAGCAACAGTTAGAGCCTTCACACTCCTATTAACAAGTTACTAAATTAAGGTTTCAAAAGACCAGACTGTCCATGATGGTCCTTCTGCTGTTGCCGAAGAACAGAAAAAAATTAACTGTAAGAGCATGTTTGCATTCCTTCATATCAAGTTGCATTCTCACTATCACATAGAAGATATACAATCTCCTCTTATACTGAACAGAAACTGGTACATTTCAGTGATGAATGTATGCAAGTCTAAAGAGAGGGCTTCAGCTGGTTGTTATCTAGCTGGGTCAAGGTTTAGATAGGGAGGCACAAAAGTCAAAAAGAGACAAGCAGCATAGGTGGCCTGTGGATAAAGAGGTTCATTCTTCTGGGCAATCAATCACATAAGCAGAGAAAACAAATACATATATGACTGAGAGGGTGAAACTAGCTTTGAAGAGAGATAATTACATTTGACTGAGTAGTGGCACACTGGCTTCTTAAACATCCAGTTTAGTCTGCAGCACATAAATACTCAAAGTACCATTTAGACTGGTGCTTTTCCAGTTTCAGTGAAAAATTCTATTGATGAGTAATTATTATTCAGGAAAAAAACAATTATAGTCTCATATAAGGAAATTAATGGATTTAAAGGCACTAAATAAATCAGAAAATAAATCATTCTATTTGCAAAGAAAATTGGGTTCAGTGGAAAAAAAATTAAATTGAGTAGCTAATAGCTGGATTTTTCCTGGGCCTTGTGCATTCTTTATAAGAATACAGAATTGAAACTGTTTTGAAGAAATTGGTCCCAATACTAATATTTTCAAATCTGAGTTTTTAAAAATAGACCTTGCACTGATTTCTTAAGCTTGCACTGACATATGTGTGAACAAGCAAGTCCCTTTATTTTCTGCAAGATTGGATTCAGAGACATCTATTGCACGATCACAGCAGGGATGAAGTTGGCAGGGATGTCTGGAGGTCATCTGGTACAAGCCTCCCATATCAAGTACAACCACACAGAAATGTTTGTCTGGGACCAGGTCAAGACGTTTTTTGTCTCCAAGGCTGGAGCCTCCGCAGCCTTCCTGGGCAGCCCCTGCCAGTTCTGGGACACCCTCACAGTAATGAGGTGTTTCCTGAAGTTCAGAC
Source organism: Molothrus ater (assembly GCF_012460135.2). Lineage (NCBI taxonomy): Eukaryota > Metazoa > Chordata > Aves > Passeriformes > Icteridae > Molothrus > Molothrus ater. Next base: position 81,268,032 of record NC_050480.2, read on the forward strand.
AGCAGCTTCTGTGTTTAGGTCTGTGCCCATTGCCACTGCTCCTGTCCTGTGCACCAATGGAAAGAGCCTGGCTCACCAGGTCATTCCTTTGCAAAGCTGATTTCTAGCTGGGTGGTTCCCAGCATGTGATGGTGCCCAGGATTGTTTCACCCCACTTAGAGGACTTTGCACTTCCCCTTGAAGTGCATGAGGGTTTTGTCAGTCCATCTCCAATACAGGTGAGTGTGAGGACTTATCCCTCTAAAGAAACCTGGGATTAACCAACTCTTCCATCTTACAAAAAGTGAGGGGAAGATGACCCTCCAGTAAGAAAATGACTTAGAAAGAGTTGATTTGGGGAATAGTCACAGAATGAAGAACATAGATTTATATTTGAGTAAAGACCACGATTCTGGTTTTTAACCAGTAAAAAAAAAATCTCCTTCTGTCCTTCCAAAACCAGGACCAATCCTGTGCCCAAAGAACTGAGAAGAAAGAAAGGAACATTAATATAACCAGGAATAATTTAAGATTTTCACTTTTTTTTTAATGCCTGCAGCTTCCCATAAAAATCCAGAGCATCCAGATACACCTGCATGCTCCAAAGCTGGGCTTGCCACCATTTTGTTCCATTGCAAGTCTGGAACCCCTGTAGAAATAAAGAAATTAACCACAGAGAAAATGGTGCTTTAACTTCAGAAGTGATTTCCAAGCTGTACCATTTGTCAGAAAACTTGTGATAATGGTTAAAATGGGGGGGAAAAAATAGAGCATGTGTTTTTATTTTTCTCTTCATTGTGTTCTACCTGCAAAGATGCACAAAAGGTCACAAATATCTTCGAACAGGAATGATTGCTCTTGACATATAAGTAAATATAACTTCTAAAGCATGAGGAGGTATAATGTGACACAAAGATCACCCTGCAAGTTTTTGCCTCTGTTCCTCTCTAATAATGTGAGGTGAATAAAATTTAATTTTCTTACCTTATATCCTTTGCTTATTTGAATGTTAAGATCCTTTACTTCATTTGCCTACCACAATGGGAAGCGTCTTATTTGGTGTCTCTAGAGTTTAAAAAACCAAAACAGTGAATGGTTATTCTGAAATTACAGCCTCCAGCATACTTTTTCTTATCAAAATGCAAGATGAATTTTGTAACCCATCCCAAATATCATATCTGGGCTATTTTGGCCACTTGCAAAAATATATTTGTGGACTAAAGAATTGTAACAGAAAAAAACTCTGCTGGAATTCCTCTCACATTTGAAACAGTGACAATATGCATCTTTCCCAGAGACAAGTGTTAAGTACATATTCTAGCTCTTTTAGCAAAACTATAAAGAATGAAGGTATACTTAATCTGAAAGGGAAGTGGCATAAATGTTTATGAAGGTTCTAAGGTGTAAAAGTTGTGTGAAACCAAAATTCAATAATACTAAGATTGTCCTCAGTAATATGAATACACTTGGAAATGGAATTTTTTACCTACATCAGTGTTAAAGAACCAAGCCAAAAAATGCTCTCAAAACTACAATACTTTGTTAAACCTAGAACAAAACTTAATGACAAAAAGTACAATTCAAGTAAAATCTTGGCTGCATGAAGGAACAATTTGACAAGGGAGCCACCTTTTCAAAATTGTGGTGGAATTTCAGAGTGACTTGAAGTGCGGACAGTCTTGGACTGTATTGTACATAGTCTCCTGAATGCTGAAAGGATGGATTTTATGACTGGGAAGTTCCAAATAAACCACTGTCTTGTGCAGGCCTACTAAGGACAGCAAAACAGCTTTTTGATTCCTATTTCTGCAAGATGGAAATACAACATGCAACACTACCATATCAGCTAGAAATAATTGCCTGTGCTAATATTGCATACAGCACATTAACAGAAGCAGGCCCAGACATGGTCCTTACCAGATTTTCCAGTATTTATGTAATTCCATCTACGCTTGGCTCTCCTCTGTGTTCCCATATAACCACACATCACTGCACCATTCATAGTACTGCCAGGACAGGAGCATAAGGGCAGATGTTAGCAATACACCAAAACCAACACTATCGTAAATAAAGAATTTTAAAACAATGGCAGATAAACTCGGTACAGGGTACCCTTCAAACTGCAAAATGAGGAGGGTCATTTGAAATCAAATGAGGAAGAAAACATAATTGCAATACATGAAATGAAATGTCATTCTTAGAGTTAACAAGAGAGTAAATAATACAAACCAGCTTTCTTCTAGATATTTGACGGGTAGTGTAAACTGTCACATTATGATTTAAGCACCTGTTTCTTCTTCAGTTAAACAAAATCCTCTTTCATTTTCTAGGATATAAAATAAGAAATTATGTAATAAAGATATCTATTGCAGGAGGGTCCTATCAGCCAATCATTAAAACACAGAATATCTGAAGGGTAAAATAAGACCAGGATTTTCAGTAAAAATACAAAAGAACTGTGAAAAAGATCCATGCAGCTATAGAGGAAAACATTCAAATCACTACAAAACTATTATCATTTGCTTGTTCTGAATATAGTTAATATTTGATTAGGTAGGTACTTGGAGTTAATGTCCTTCTTAATTAAATCAGACTCCTCCTTCTCTACCCCCAGAGAAGAAAAAGATTGATCATGCTTTTTTTCAAATGCTAATTAGTATAAGCAGGGAAAGTCTTAAATCAGAATGCTTTATTCAGTCCTGCTGCTTCATCCATTTGGATCCTGCTCACATTTTCTTGGGAGGCCTGCTCTTTTGTATCTGTGAAAATAAGCACAGATGTTGGCTCCACCTCCCTCAAAGCAAGTTTTGCCTAATGACCATTTTGAATGTATCCCACTTGCACCTGTTCAGCATTTTAAAGTAAAATAAAGTACTTGATTGACTCCAAATATCTTGTCCAGATTTTCTTAACTTGATTATGCCATAAAAGACAAGAGATTATTTGAGTTGCAGCCACAGTATCAGCTGGAGTAAGGCCAACCTCCTCATTCCTGGAAGCATTTTTTTGTTGCTGTTGAAAGTCTGATTTGGGAGATATTGCAGATTAATGAGAACATTAGATGGCACTACTACAGCACTGAGGTACACATAGAAGCAAAGATTACCATATGCAATTATTTATAATGTGCCAAGTACACAAAAATGCTGATATTAAAATGGTCACATTGATCTCAGTATGACATTTCTGCAGAACTGTTCTTTTTTTATCAACAGAATGCATTAGCTATCTTGTTTAGTACCTCCTCCTGTCACAGAAACTATCAAATTTATTTTCATGTATTATACTTCCTTCCTCTTCTATTACAAATGTCTGAATTGCAAAATTTTTTTTTTTCACAGAGTTGACCAAATCCTACCATCATTAATTTTCTAGTCAGTCTCACAAAGCTTTCAGAGGGAAAATTATTTTCATTTTTACTTTCATAAATATGAATAAACTTTTCTGAAATCTATATATCTACTCTGGTTTCACAAAATATAAGGTGAATTTAATAGAATCATGGAATGTTTTAGGTTGGAGACCACCTGGAAAGATCATCTAGTTCCAAACCCCCTGCTTCACTAGACCAGGCTGCTCAAGGCCCCATCCAACCTGGTCTCAAATGTTTCTAGGGATGGGGCATCCACAGCTTCTCTGGACAACCTGTCCCAGTGTCTCACCGATTCCATAATGAGGAATTCCTTCCTAACATCTAAACCAATCTTCTTTGAGTTTTAAGCCATTCTGCCTTGTTTTAACTCTACATGCTCCTGTAAATAATCCCTCTACAACTCTCTTGTACCTTAAGTACCTTTGGGTACTTAAAGCTCTTCCTTGAGCCTTCTCCAGGATGAACAACCCTAACTCTCTCAGCCTGTCTTCATAGGAGGAGAGCTGCTTCTTTGAGAATCTCTGTGCCCACCTCTGGACTCACTCCAACAAATCCACATCATTCCTGGGTTCGGGATCCTGAATTTGGTCTTTAATGCCTAGCAATGTATATTATCAAGTCATTATTAGCACTATTTAAATATCCAAAACCCCATTATTTTATAGCAAATGAGATAAAATTTTTTGATTGATTCCACTGTTCCACAGTTCTGTTTGAAAATAAAATTCCTTTTATGAAATGATAGCAAAAAAAAAAGACACATGGTAAAATGGAAAAAAAAAAGGCATTTTGGTTTTTAAGCACATATATATATGGCATGACATTTAGGAAGTAGAACCAGAAAGCCATTCTGCAAAGTCTCACCAATTTGTTCAGAACAAAGACAAAGGTATCTGTGGTGGGTTCAGTTGGCCAATCACCAGTATCTTTTTATTACCAGGAGGCATTTTTTTTTAGTTTTCTTCTCCGTTATTATGAAACAATTTAAAATAGTGAAATGTTGCCATTGTGAGTATGTTGTACTCAAATAACTATTGGAAGATGGTTTTGCAAATCACTGGTAAGGTAACACAGTAGCTGCTCAACTTTAGATTTTCCATCTAATTAAAAGACTGATTGCAGTTGCTTTAAAATTATGATTTGTTTTTTTTCTCCACAGCATATCAAATAACAGAATCTTATACCTCTTTCTTGATTTTGCAATTCCAAACATTTTTTCCTAACAGGCTCTTGTCATGTGAATTTTATATTGCGCAATTCTGCATGTGTGTACAAATTATGTATTTGTGTGTGTGTGCGTGTGTGTACATGTATTGTTCAAGGAAAAAAATTACTTTTTATTGCATCAGATAATAGGGTATAAACTGCTAACAGATTCATGGCCATTCACTGCACCATGACAAATGAAATAATTTTTTTTCTCTTGAAAATTAAGTAAATGCAGAATTCTTATAAATTCCTAACTATTGCATAATTTAAAATTATGTCTTATAGCAAACATACAGGAAGAATAATGAACTTCTTTCAGAAAACTATCATTAAAGCATTTCCTGAATTGATGCTTTCTTTTGTTTCTTTTAGTGTCCTCCCTAAAATAAAATAAATGCCGATAGGTACACATGAGTTTTACATAAATTATCTAGTATTAGATTAGCCACCACATTTTTGAATTAAGTGTTGGCATGTCATTACTAAAAATAATAGAAAAAAATTCTGTTCCTTTAGGTGACAAATGGATAAAGTGTGATACTAGGACATTTCTGTATGCTTCTCTAAATCATCTCACATCTTAATGCAAGGGAAAATCAAATTATTTACGTTGTAAAATAATATCACAGTGCAAACGATAAGAATTAAAGATTTTTATTGATGTGAAATTTCTGGTAGCCAGTGCTGTCACTTATTATTATAAAATATCTGACCATCATAGTGAATATTTCTACTGAAATTCTCACATATGAAGAAAGACAGAGGACGTGCTGTGATTTGGTAATCCTTTGACTGTCCATAATTTAAAATTATATCTGCTGAAAAATAGTAATGATCCCATTAAACACAGAATAAATGCATTATAGTGGCTAAAAATTATTCAAAAGTACACTGATACAGAAATTAAAGTGTCACTGGCAAATTATCAAGCTGCACCTTAATCAGTCAGTTGAACATAATGTTCAGTAACACAGCATTGTATTTCATACAAGACATTTTTTTAAATTAGATATGTTGTATCTTCAGTCTTCTGTTAGCTGACCTGGCAATAAATATGATATATCACTAATGGTACATAAAACAAAGATTATTATACAAAATTATTGTCCCTTTTTGTCTTCACAGATGGTTGAGCTTATAAGGACACAGACCACTGTAATAGATATCAAGAACCTGAAATCAACATTTTCAAATTTTATTTCAAAATTGGTTTTGAGTGTGATTTTTTAATTAAAAAAAATCTTTGAAAGACCCCAAACAAGAGTGCAACACAATTCATTAAGAGGGAGAGAGGTTATTTTAAGGCGCACGTATGGTAGAGGAACCCAACAAATGCAGCCAGACATTTAAACCCTGTGGGTGAAGCCTGTGTCACACCACCTTTCTTACACAGATGAGCACAGGGCAGCCAGATTCTCAGCTGGATTAGTTTGACATAGCTCCTCTTTATTCAACAGGATTTGAAAATATTTATATAGTTTTATAAGCTATGGATCAAGTGCAGAAAATAGGAAATATTTAAGCAAAAAATAATGTAATAATTCTCTTCCTGAGCTGGGATGAGGATCAGCTTCTGGAACTGATGCACCTTTTCTGTTCTTATGTTACCCCATTCCTCATTTCAGTTCATATCTTTTCTGAAAACATATAGTTTCCTCCACACAAATACAAGTTTTCACATTCATAAAAATTCTTGATAGGCAAGGTTACTCCAAAATCCTATTGGGTTATATGTCCAAATGATCTGTCAGCTGCAAAAGTGAAGACTTTAGCATCAGCTCCATTACGCTTTTTCAGCAATTGGTCCCTAGAACTACCCAGTTAAACTCTACCTTGAGGAAAGTCCTTTTTGGTTAGCTTTTCACCAGAGGATGTGTCAGGAAAAGTCTCAAGACGATGAAGATATTCACACAAAGCAAGCAAAAATTGCACGTACATAGTGGCAGTCAAAATTCAGCTGGCACTGTCCCTGGTTTCTGTTAGGTGCCTGGCATGTTGGATTGCAAGTCTTAAGGGTCTGACTTTAGAAACATTACTTTCTTTGTTTTTTTGATATTAGGCTTTTTCTGGAAATTGTATTCTGATTATTCTTGGCCCTATATTTCATGCAAAACATGCTAAATTTTACTAGAAAGGACTCTTGATGTGTACATGAAAAAAATCTATATCCATGATGAGAAGAAATCCCTACATATTTTTAGCAGTCATTTGTACAATTTGTTATTGATTTGTATAACTCTATTGCTGCAATTATTTATTATGGATAAGCTTTATTACCAGAATTCTTTAAGAGAGAATTTCAGCTGGGATCTCTGAGCTGAAATGCCTTTGCAACAGCATTAGCTGAGACCTTGGAAACAAATCATAATTTTCAACTATTTGAATGACATAAAGATATCTGACAGTACACTATTCTGTTCACTCGATGGTAGTCTTCACAGAAACAGTCAAATTTCTTCTTTCCAGATTGTACTGAGATGCCTTATAAAGAGAGGAACACTAGTCACTTATCAGCTTTGACTGACTAGAAAAAAAACCACAGATATTTGTGAATAAATAAATAAATAAATAAATAAATAAATGTAAATTCTCAAAACTTAATGGACTGTTCAGTTATATAGTCTAACTCTTTTATATAGCAAAAAGATTGAATTTTATCTGGTAATTCTTGCCTTATACTTTTTATTTGCAGAAGTACATATTCCAAGAGGATACTAGGATTTAGTTGGAATTAAGGATTATAAAACATTAATATTATCTTTGAACTGTAACACCATAATTTCTAGTATGTTTACCTCTGCAATACTTTAAATAAGAACACAGAATTTCACTTTTTGGGATTTATCAAATATAGTGAAAAATGAACAAATAATTAAATTATGCAATATTATGCACAGATCTTAGAATTAGTGCTCTCTATGACAAAAACAGAAAACAGAGATCTAAAAATGGAAATTTTAAGGATGAAAGAAGTTGTATTATTGAGCCAAGACAATCTTCCAGCAGAGTTTCAAGCAAAATATAATCTTCACTGTGTATCTTTTTAGGTGAATATAAGTATAAAGGAGTCAAAGATTGTGACATCCCAGAAAATATTACTGTCATCTTTGTCTGCCTTGTCTCTTAAGAGTTCTTTCCCAGAGATTCCTGAATTGCAAATCCTAATTAGATATGTTATTAATCTTATTCACATGAGACAAGTTAGATATGTGCACAAATATTTGTTGGATTAGAGCCATAATATGCTTCTGGTGGGTTTTGGAGCATAAGATCCTTTTAATTTTCTAATTCATTGAATACATTCCATTTCACTATTAGAAATCTTAGTTCCTGGTTGGTTTTATGATCTTTTTTCAAGCACGTTTAGTTTCATTTTGCCCATGATTCAATAAATATGCAAAATGTTGCCCAGTGATAGTGAAGAAAGTAAATTTATGCTGGAACTACAGTAATGCTGATAAAACAGATGCTCCTTAATAACTAAGAAAAGATCTTCAGTCATAAGGGCTGAAAAACTTTTGCCTTCTACAAATAAAAAAACATTTCCAGGTGAGGGTGGGAGATTTTAAAAACCAATCTAATACCAAAGAGGGTGGGTTTTAATCATAAAATAAAAAGAGGCAAAATTTACAGGACCTGCACATGTGGGAAGAGTTGCATTTAAAATGATGAGACTTTGCATCTGAATCCCAGTGTGCGGGTCAGCTTCATTCCAAACTGTAACAGGAAAAAATCTAATTACATAGCCCCAGTCACACATCCTGCATTGCTCTATCCAGTGATTTCCATAGAAATCAAGTCTTGGAAGGAAAGCATGGTGAAGCCCACTCTCAGATCTGGAGAACCAGGAATCAGGATACAAGTGAGAATCTGATGTGCTGTGAAATCTAGTTGTATCTAGAGATGCCTAAAAATAGTTGTTGTTGTTGTTAATGTAAATTATGGAAGTGTGTTAGAGAGGTAACTATTTATTTTTTATAAACCCATGATAGTAAACTGGGGGTTCTGCTACTGGTTCCTAGAATCAGGAAGGCTAGAAAGAAATAATTTGTAAATTACCTGTCCTTATTTATATGACAGTCTTTAGTCCTTTAGCTCTCAGCTCTGTTTTCAGACACTTTCCCTTTCCTAGAAGTGACATATGACTATGTGAAGATAGAGACCCCAAGATCAACTATCAACCTTTGTAAATAACAACCTTTATGCTGACTCATATCTGATTTATGAATTTCAACAAAAATACTAAATTTAAATGCATTTCAAGGCAACCATTGATTTTTTTTCCCCTTGAGAAACTTGAAATGAGCAAGCACAGCTTTTAAGAGTTTGAAATAATTAAAGCAGACCACAGGAAAGGGCTATTCACCAAAGTTCTCATACAAGAAATATATCCTAAGAACAAGCTAACTTCAATACTCTAACCTATTGAAACAGAAGGAAAAGTTTTTCATTTTCTATTTAAGCAACATTTAATGCTAATGTGCATGCAGCAGAAATATTCAACAGGAATCTAGTTTTTATGTTGAGGAGCTATCGCCAACACATGTTATTAATTTTTTCTTGTTATATTTTCCTTGGTGGGGAAGATTTCTAGGCATGGTGCTAAAACAGTAAAATCATAAAATCTTGGAATGATTACTGTTCAAAAAGGCCTTGTAGCTTCAAGCCACCTGCCATGGGCAGGGAAACTTCTACTAGACCAGGTTACTCTGGGCCTCTAATGAGATGGAGAAGATAACAAAATGATGGCTGTTCAGTAGCTTAAATATTGCAAATAATAGTACTGATGGACCTCTAGAAATTCCACCCACCTTTCTTATTTTCTTCCTTTTAGATGCCAATTCCTTTTATTATTACAACTGCAATTCCCACAGAAACAACATGGATGGGACTGGGAGCTCTCTTGACATTTGTACCGTGGGTCAGCACTATCTATTTTTACAATCCACCTCTTCTGCCATAATTTTCTTTAAAAAAATTCAGTAAAACCTCTTAAACACTTAAAATTTCTGCCCCCTCAGGCAAGTCTTGAGAAGAATAGATGTTTTGTCCTGATTATTTGCTTGCTAATGAATATGGCATTTAAACCACAAAGAGTGAAAACTCAAAACATAGAAATCAAATGTATGTTGACCACAGTATTGAAAATGGGTGTAGATAACTTTCTTTATATCTGTTATGGACAATTATATGTATGCACATATTCATCCAAGAGTGAGCATGAAAAAACTGCTTCATATTCAGTACCAAAAGAGTGGGGGTTTTTTACAGCAAGACTGCAGAGTCTGGGCTGTAAGAGATTAGGTACACATTTGCAAATACACACCCATCATTCCTTATTTTTCTATAAATACAGCCTTCATGCATTTTGTAGATTAGAAATTATTTTTCAAGTTTCTGCACATGAAAAATGGCTCAAGCTTTTTAATCTTGTTAGCAATGTATCATTCCATTTGTTGAAGCTATATTTTAATTGCTAAATTGCTTGTCATTGGTTACACTAAACACATTCTCAATTCCATTATAACCATTAAAGACTTTCAAAGGTTTTATGGAACTTCGTCTCTGATAAAGGTATTCACTTTTCAAAGTAAACCTTATGTCTATGTATTTCACAGGAGATACAATATATCCAAGAGAAAACCACTTACTATATTTGACATAAGAAAACTAATGTATAGACAGAGCAATGCATTCAGCTTCAATTTTGTTTACTGTTTCTCATTCTAATGTTGACTCTGCATTTAGCTTCTGGTCTGCCTCTTTATTCCTTTCACATTTCTATATATGCAAAGGCATCATGGGGCACCAAATAGAACCAAAACAGATGCCAAATGGATATCTCTAGTTAGATAGAAGTCAGTGCTACAACTTGAAGGATTTGATTAGAAATACCCCAAGAAGAGCATGGTCTTTACATTTAAGACATGGCATATCAGCTGCTGAAAACAGATTTGGTAGCAGTCTTGGTTATAAGACAGAAGACTGTTAGCATGACAGCAGGCCAAACTTTTCTTAATTGAATTTTCCCTTGACTACTAAAATACTTAAAAAGTGTATAATATTAAAGGCAAATATTTGATTCAGTAAGAGACACAAGACCCAGACATGAAATTTAGATTCAGGTGTGTTGATATCTCTCACTTTAGTTCTTTTTTTTTAAGCAACAGTGAACTTCAAATCACCCAGATTGTACAGGGAGGTGCCTAAGATAATAGGAAATGTTAGAAATTATGTTAGTACAGATGATAGGACATGTTGGGAGTATGTGTTCATTTTCACATGTCTCTTCAGATTAAGTGTCTTATTTAGCTGAATGGTGAATTCTCCCTCTGGATAAGGTATTCAGCTCAAATTGTAGGAGCAAAAGCCTAAGCTTCCTATTTCAACATGGCCAGAAAATAAGCTTGTTCTTCTCCTGTCGAATTGTTCAACACCTTTGGAGATCTAGCTCAAATTTCTGGCCACACTTAAGGACTTACAACTTGAATCACCACTCTCAAAGTGAAGTATTGAAATGAGATTATGCACTATATTGAAATGCATGTCAGCAAGAAAGATACTTCAAGTGAAGTAATTTTGCTTCATGGGGAATAAAGTATTCATGGAACTAATTTCAAAGCATTTCATTTGTCATACTAGGTTGAATAAAGAGGACTGACATCCACTTAAAACTCTTTCCACAGTGAAGCCTCAGATGAAGTACTTCATCTGGTTTAGTAAATGCACTTCAAGAAAGGTGGAAAGATGTTGGACACACTCCAGAAGAGAGCAATAAGAATTAGAACTCTAGAAAATATATGGAGATGCTAAGCAATCTCAGGTTATTTAGGTTAGGGGAAAAAAACCCAAAAAACTAAAAATTGCAACTCTCTAAAAATAAAGTGAGAAATATTGGAAAGAAATTATTCCCTGTGGTTACTTTGGATAGAACATGTAGTTCAGAAATTTTCAGAAATGCTGACTTATGTAAGATATGAAGGGGTAGGAATCAACTTCTGCTTCACAGACTTACATTTCAGTGATGAAAAACAGGCATCCACACCTCAGCTGGGTGCTTTGCTACCATTACATTCAGTGGAACATAGAGAGCTCTTCATCTTAGCCAAAACTTGACATTTACTCATGCTCAGCTGACTAAGTCCCTGTACTCCACTGACTCTATTGACTAGATTTTCACTGAGTATAACAGTTGCTCCAATGCAGATGTCTCTTTTGTATATACTTAAATGAGCATCTGAATTGCAAGATGGACCCTAGTGTAAGAAAAATTCTACAAGTGAGAATGGTGAAGTTCTGGAATAGATTGTCTCTGTATATTGTCTTGAGCAGTAACAGCAGAGTGTGGTTTATACAGTGTTGACCTTTCTTTGGGGCAAAGCTATTCTGTAAGCAGAATAGCCCAGTTCAATAAAACTTGATATTATGGCTTCTGTACTACTGTTAAACACTGCCTACAACAAGCTCTGTTCACTTCTTTGTCTCTGGGGAGCCACACAGCATGTGGCAGAAACCAGATTTTTCTCAATGTGCACGTCTTGTAGCCCCGAAATTTCCTTTTGGGAAGGGAAATGAATTCTCATTATTTCACTGGGGATCAATTTTGGGAAGGCTTTGGTCCATGTCCCTGCACTTCATGGCATCCCATGCCTTTTGATGGCTTTCACTTTGGCAGAGATTTTTTTTTTTTAGTATCCGTGCCATGTCACTCATAACTTCCCCTCAAAGTTGTGTCCTCCTCCTTGATTTTTTCCCTTGCTTTTGCAGCATCTGTGAGGTCAGTTTTGGCATGTTTTGGCCCTTTGCACTGCACATCATTTCCTCCCAGACCATTTTCTTGTAGTCACTAAATGTCCCAATTTTCTGGGTTTTTTGAGTTTTTTTTCAATTGCATTTCATTTGATCATATTTCCTTTCTGGAGTGTTTGTAAGCCTTTCTTTTCTGTTTCGCAAGATTTTGCTTCCCTTCCCAAAAGACGGGAAGGGAAACAAATCTTGCGATTTCAATGGGGATCAATTGGGCAAGCTTTGGTCCATGTCCCTGCACTTGATGGCATCCTATGCCTTTTGATGGTTTTCACTTTTCACCTCACAGATGCTGCAAAAGCAGGGATAAATGCAGATGGCACTACATCTCCTGTTATTGGGACTGATTTTATTAACTAGGCAGAAAGTCTGTGGGCAAAAGAAACAATTAGATCAGGTACCTTCCTACATTTGTCTATGAAGGGCAGCAACAGCTTTATCTGTAATTTTGAGCAGAGTCCAGTTCCCAGCTCAGGTAATCCTCAAACTAATATCTTGTACATATAGGTAATAGAAAGACAAGGTTGTGGGTCTTGATAGGGTTTAGGTACATGATTATTAAGAAACTCAGTGCTGTTAGGTTTATTCTTTTATTAATTAATCCACTTTATTTATGTAGTTTTTTTAATTTCAGATATCTTCATATTATTAACTTTAAATTTTCCTTATGCAACCTGATTTCTATACTGTGTTAGACATCCACCTCCATGCTTAAACACAAACTAAAATCTCATTTTCATTTTTTGAAGTCTAAAATCATTTATGTCACCTTGGAGGAGCATAGTTCAGTTCAGAGAATAGTGAAATGGCAGACTCAGTATTGAAATGTGAATTTCACCTTATCTAACTTGAGAATATTAGACTAAGAAATCCATTTGACTTCATCTGTCATCAGTGAAGAGAGACAGGTCCCATATGGGCAGGGATCCATACTGAATGTCTAAAATATTAGGATGATTACTACCACTGCTTTCTGCAAATGGAGTAGGAAACTGTACATTTTGGGAGATAATTTTTCACTGACATTGTTTAAATGTATAAATCAAATGTACAATCGCAAATTAAAAATTTGGCAATGGGTTTGGTGAAAATGTCCTCTTTGATTCACTACAGACTGCTAAACAGAAAACTTCAGATATTTTTTGCTTTGACAGTGATTGGCAACCTGTGGTATAATAATTGCTGACTGTGGATGAAATTATAGAGACACAGATCTGTGTTATATCTTCTTGTTTGTGTTTGCTAATTCAGTCTTTCCTATAATTATCATATTACAGATTGTAAGACAAATACAGTAGTTCCCAATATGAACTGGTGTTGATTCAGAAAAGTACGATGTACAAACATTGACATCATTACCATTATCTGTTCTGTAGTGTTATATAGTACCACAAAACTTTTCAAGTGACTGGGTTTAATTAATCTCTCTAAAAATACTTGGGATAAAGAGAATCTGATTTCTTTGGTTAACTTTCAAAATATACTAACATTTACATATGGAAACGCACATTAAATCCTTCAGTTAATTCATTGATTCTGTGTAGAATAACTCCAGTTCAGCATATGATATCCTGTTGTTTTTACTTCTTTACTACTTTTGAAAAAAAAAAAAAGTCGATTAGTGGGTTAAAATAACATGTTAAACATTGTTAGGTTTCATAAATAGTATTTAAAACAGTTGTAAAAACACATGCTTGAGAAAAAGTACTTAGAGTTTAAAATATTGAGATTTATTTGGTTTATTTACTCTTAATTTGAACAGTCAGAATACCTCTATTAAAATTTTCCTTTCTGTTTATTTTCTTTCTTTATCCTCAAAATGAATGAAAAAATAAACCATACAGAAACAGCTGAAATTTTGTATTAAAACATTCTATTCATAAATTTATTTATATTGTTTGAAGCACTTTATTTTGATAGTATTAAAGAAAAATTGGGCTAAATTGCCCTTTGAGAAAAGAAAAGGCTTCAACATGTAGAATAGTGTTACTGGTTCAGTGGGCTACGAGTCACCAATTAGTATTGCTTTTTTTTTCCTAATCATCATAGGCTTAGTCTATCAGCTGGACAGTAAACAAGACTCTGCCATCTTAATCTAGTGTCCAGTCTGGTTAAATCATTTTCTAGAAATAACCTGGCTTGAAGGTCAGGAAGGACTCTCATTCCAGGACTCTAAGTGGGCTACTTGAGCTTAACTGGCAAGAAGAAAGATCCTCTGTTAATTCAGTATGTATGGGTGAGTGCAGTCAGAACCACAAAGGGCCCCATTATTGCCATATCAAAGTAAATAGCTGAAAAAAAGTGAGTCAAGGAGATGAATGATGAGTTAAGTGTTAAGCAGACAGTGCAAACAGTAAGTATTACACAGTTGCTCTCAGAAGGAATGTGGCATCTCTTAACTCCTTAATTTCTGCTGTGATACATCTGATTTTCTGCAGATCTTTATTATCCTGCAGGTCCTTTACTACTCATTTTAATGAGAATTTGCAAACACTTTAATAAACTAATTTACCTTGTGATGTCTGGAAAAAGCTTTCCTGCATTAAAACCTATCTTAAACAGGACATATTTTTTGCATGTGAGTTTATATTCATTGCCAGGAGATAATGTTGAGCAGGTGTATATCCTTCTCTGAGAATATGACTGATCATTGTACAAATTTAGGTTTCAGAAAGGTAGCTCTCGCATGTTTGGATTTCCATAAAACATCATAGGGGACCTGAAAAGCATCAATTAAAAATAAAAGTGCAAAAATGAGAAATCGAATGAAGAGGTTAAAGGAACTTCTGCAAAAGAAATGTAAATTGATTGAAAAACTATTTATAAAAACTGAAATGAAACAGTTGTCAGTTAAAGTATTAAGAAACTATTTTTAGGACTTAGCATATTTAATTTTATCATTATTTGTCTTTGCAGGAAAATGTACTTATGAAATGCATTGATAACTTACAATGTAATTAGAGAAGACAGTTAAGTATCATCCAGAGATAAAACTGATGTTGAGAGCTAACATAATAAAAATATGAGAAATGCACTGTTGTGCATTAGGGAACATGGATAAAACTTTTTTGTTTACTAGGGAATTCAGTCAGGTGCAAAGGCAGAAGGAATAGCAGACATGACTGCATGAATTAATCACTGAAAGCACCCATGAAAAATGACACTTTTTGCTTTGTTGCATCAACTGATTTATTTTTTGTCATATCAAGAAAGTAATAGTATTATTCTACAATGAATGGATAAAAAGTACTCTAGCAAGGGTTGTTGTACACATTTCATCAGAAATATCGAAGAAACCTTTGTACAAATAAAAGTAATATAAAAAGGGACTGCTGAGAAAAGCACAGAATATGTCTGTCATACAAGATGGACTAAAAGAGCATGGCCTCTTGAGCTTAAGCACATAAAGTGGCTGTGAGTATCTTCCTCAAGCAGTCAGGATGTGCAGTGCAAGCACAGGAAAAGAGTGGAAGAAAATATTTCATGAGACAGTAAGTTTCAAGAATAAGGAATACAAGCTTATACAAGCACTAGAAAATATTATATACTTATAAATTATACTTATATAATAGTTAATAAATAAATTTGCACAATAATTAATAAAGATCTGCAAATATTCCTCAGAATGCACAAAAACAGTCCAAAAAAACCTAAAAGCTGATTCTCCTCAAATAATTCTAAATTGTGTTCTATGAATGTGTGACTTTGATCTTTAAATCTTTAATTTCAGATAAAGAAAAGGGTCATCAAAATTGTCTGTTAATATTAAAAGCAGTCTCAGAGGAACAGTATCTCTTAGGGGACAAATGCCAGAAATCTAGAGAGAGAGAAAGATCACAACAAGCAATACCTTGAGAAGTGATCTACAGATTGCAGCTGGATGTGCTGATGCACGGTGTTAACATTGCCAGGCAGCTCATGGGTGCATCAGAGCTCTCCTCACATAGTTTTTAGTAAGTCTTTTCAATTATTTCTTTTTCCTACTCTTCTGCAGTACCAGAAAGTGAATCTATGATAGTGGATTGCAATTATACACATCACTGAATTGCAGAATAGCTCTCCTTGGAAGGGATCTAAGAATGTCTCTAGCCCAGCCTCATGCTGAAAGCAAAGTCAGCTTTGCAATCAGACTTGGTTGCTCAGAGCTTTATCCAAGTATGTCTTGGAAAATCTCCAAGAATGGAAAATGCCCAACCACTTTGGGCAACCTGCCCACTGTTTGGCTGTTCTCATAGTGAGTTTCCCCTTACCTTCAGCCTGAACCCCTCCTGTTTCATCTTAGGCCTGATGCCTCCTGTATCCTGCCACGTAGGGCAGGCAGTGTGACAGCCTCCGTCTGTTCTGTCCCCTCCCTGCAGGCGCTGAGGCTGTGCTGGGCTTACCCAGAGCCCTCTGCTCCCCACTGCATGAGCCCAACTCCCTCAGTCTCCTCTCAGAGGGCAAGTGCTCCAGTCCCCTTTGACCATCTTCACTGAACCCACTGCAGTTTATCAAGGAGTTTATTGAAGTAGGAGCTCAATATTGCACGTAGTTCTCTAGGTATGGTTCAACAAGTGCCGAGCAGAGGGAGCTAATCCCCTGGTCCCTGATCTCCTGGCTATGCTCCTGCTAACAGAATCCAGGAAAATTTTGGCTTGCCTGTTACCAGGTCTTACTGCTGTCTCAGGGCAGTTCACAGCCCACCAGGACCCCCAGGGCTTCTTCAACACATCCACACCCTGTACAGACAGACACCCCCACCTGTACCATTGTCAGGGGTCTTCCTCCTGACATGCACTTTGTCCTTGAGCTGTGTGAAGTCTTCGTCAGCCCATTCCTCCAGCCTCTCTACAACTCTCTGAAAGGTAGGCACTACATCAGCTGCCCCCCTGCTATTTGATGCCATTTCTAAACTGGAGGAGCAAGCAGTCCATCAGCTCATCCAAGTTTTGGATAGACATATTGCATAAAGAAAACTTCCTACACTCATCACTGTGGAGTGGACTTTTTTATCCATCTCCTGAAAAAGTATGATCCATTAGCCAATAGACTGTACTGAATTTTTTTAATTATTTCATTAATTTTTCTAGAAATAAAATCTTTTTCTGAAAGCAAATGTAAGTAATTTGCTAAAAACTTGGGAACATCCAAATGAGAAAGAATCACATCATAAGTTTAATTTTCTGATCTCTCAAACCGGAGACTTCAGAAATATACTGGGAAAAAAATCAGGGAAGAGTTTTCAATTTAGATTCAAAATTTTCATCCATTTTAAATTAAAGTTGAATTTGCAAAAAATTCTAGGCTATACCCACAGAAATAAATTGATGAAAAATGTGGGTGTCACTCTTTCACTGAAGCGCAGAGACAGAAATAAAGAATAAGAAAAAAAGACGTTGGATGATTTAGACTAAAACTAAGTATGAAGGAAGGGGAAAAGTATAGGAACTACCTAGTCTTCATTATGCATAAATATAGTAACATCTGAACATGGTGTCATCAGGGTAAGATTGGCTGTGCCATATTCAGCAGATGTTAAATTAAAAAGTAGTCTGAGAGAAAAGAGCAGGTTAGAGACCTGTTCATAAAGGTCAAGCTTGTGTAATCACTGACAATTTGATGTATTGCTAGGTATAGCTGTGAAAGCTGGATCCTCAAGGCAGCAAACGTGAAGTTATCAGAGTCCTTTGAGATTCTGTGTGGCTAATATACATTGAGACATCAGAGCAGCAGAGAAGACAAATGAGCATACATTGCAGCGGTGCAGAATGAACCATTACTGCTCCCAGAACATCAAGGAGAGCAAGCTGAAATATTTCAGGGACATTCCAAGGAGAGATGGAGATCGATCAGCAAAAACAATAGTGTAAGGTAGAACTGCAAGCAGAACTGGAAGCACGGATTGGGTCAGCAACACAACAGAAGGGAAATTTCCGCAAGCAATGAGGGGATGTCAGGTCTTGTGAATCATGATACAAAGGGCCACTGACCTCCAACTTTAAGGCAGAGCTTGATAATGATGGATATGGGTAATTCATCAAATAATAATGTTGACTAGTAAGCAGCCTAGTTAAAAAACACATGAAATGTAGCCTCATGTTTCTGACCCCTCAAGCACCATCCAAATATGATGCTTTCTTCTAATAGAAGCTGTAGATTTCATAGATCAAAATTCTACTTCATATCAATCCATAAAATATATTTAGACACCACTTATAAGACATAACATTCTTTTACAGTGACAAATATAAAATTATATAAATTAGCTAGAAATTTTTTATAAAATCTGTGTGAATATTCTTATAATCAATAGTTTCATTTTGTATGGCAGACTATTCTTGGTTATTCTACGAGGGTTTTCCCCCTAAGAATTATTAAAATATGTAAATATGCCATTATTTGTGAAATCCTTACAAACTTTTCAAGAGATCTCTAAAGACTTTATTTCACTTCACTCTGATTATTCCTACATTTTAAAACATCTTTTCTCTAAAAGACCTATTTTAGTCTTTCAGACTTACATTTCAGTGTCTATCTGGACCATGTTCATTTACTTTCTGTCTTTCACATACCTTTGAGCCCAGTGTTTCCTTGTGTGACCAAAATGGGCTTTTTCACACCATCACATTCAGCCTAATAGCTTTAAACAGGATTTAATTCACTGAAAAACTGGTTATGTAAACCTTAGCCAACACCAAACTTCTTTCCACACCATGCTATTGTTTCTTTCTGCACCATAGACAATCACCAGGGCACATTCTTATCTTAAACCTGTAGAATTTCTCCATTGCCAAAGAGTCATTGGCTGTCAAAATTATACTTACCTCCTCTGCAGGCTTCTGAATTGTTATTACACCCAGCATAAATGAAGACATAAAACAATAAATTGTGTTATATATATGTGATTTCCACATTTAAATAATCTCCTACCATCAGATTTTTTACACAAAGGTTATGCAGAGCAAAACATAATGAATTGCATTTGGTCCAACTGATTGCTTACAGAAAATAAAAATAATGCTTTATTATCAGGCTTAATAAACTGTGAAAAAGACTTTTATATGTGGCTAGTACTTCTTCATCCACAACCTGGACTTACAGCTCTGCAAATTAGGATCATGCTTATGAAGAAAATTAACTTCTTCCCTCTGCTGCGCCTACTGCAGTGTCTTAAACAGGAAAATACTCTGGGGATGTGCTCGTTTCTCTTTTCACCTAAAGGTGACAAATTATAGATGCAAAAATTGCTGATGCTCCCAAATATTGTAAATGTGCAGCTGTATATGCCCTTAGTTAAAAGGATCCTGAATGGGAGAGGATAACATTCAGTTCACTGCATTAGCTGCACCAAGCAAATTTCTCTATGTACATTGCACTTGATAAATTACAGCTTCTACATCTGAATGAACCGCTTAAGCTACCTCTGTCTACATGTCATGACTCCTTGAAAAGCAAGATATATTGCTTCAAAGATTTTTGTGTGGTTATAGATCAAAAATAAATAACACTATCTCATTTAGTTAAATAAAGTGAGTATCTATATAAATCAAGAGTCCTCTCAGCTTTCAGGAGACAAGCTGGCAAGGCATATATAGTCCTTTACAATCAGAGTTCATAAGTTCATGGCACTTAAAACAGGCATGTCATGGAAAATAGTCAAACTCCTATGTATTCTGCTTGGAAAATGTTTGGTATCACAGAAATTCGTCAATAAGAAGCAAATCAACTTTGTGAACAGGTGAAAAAATGTGTTTAATCCATGCTCAATGTTGATGGCAATAAGTCAATCACTGTAATTTGTTACACTCAGTTCTGGCCAGCAAGGTTTGACTCTCACAACACCCAGGAACTAAGGAAGCTTTAGCCTTGACAGCTCTTCTAGCCTATTCAGTACCAACACTGCATTTTTGAATCACATTGCAAAACAGACAATGAGGGGGTTTGGTTTTCTTTAGGGAAGAAATTTCAACAGAATTCTTGGGAGACACATGGCTATATTGCCTCACCTTGCATCACTTCAATGTCAATATTTTTGAACAGGTGTAAAAAAGATTACAACAGAAGTAGTCCTAGGTACAGGAATGGTTGGAAAACAGAAGAAAGAAGTGGATAAGGTTAAGGTAGAGCAATGTTCATTTATATGAGTGAATGTCTTGCTATAACCTTTGACATTCATTTCCATATTTTACATTTCCACATCTCTAATTTTATTTTTTGTTCTTTGCATTGAGCAATATTTTTAATGTAATTTTAACTTATAATTGGCAATGCATATACATAATTACTGTTGGTCTAATCACATAATTAGAGCACATATATTTACATAATTGCAATACCTTATTAGAAAGTGTAGTTACAGTGTTAATGGAATTATGCTTAATGTCATCTATGGGAAAAAGACATAAGAAAAAACTATAAACAGAGTTTAAAATTTGCTACCTTAGCCCTCCCTCTCAGTGTTATATTAGCAAGTGCACATTAATTTCATTATCAAAAATAGAGATTGTCCAAAACTAACAATCTTTTTTAGAAGTCCAGAACTAACTATGGAAGTCTGTTTTAAAAAACCCTTAAAACCATCTATTTATTCAACTAAGGATTGATATTTGAAGGGAAAAAAGAACAGGAATCAATCTTTAAATAATATGCTTCTAGAAGATTCTGCCTTAGTATTGCAACAGAAACCAATAAGACAAATTAAACTGTGCAAAGACCTCCTAAGTTGAAGAATCTAATAAACTAAGGACCGCTTAGATGGGTTATATTGATCAAATTTTATTTGAAAGAGGAGCCCTTAAATCCTATTGTAAGACCTGTAATCAGCTCAGTCTTTCCTTCAGTGTTAATAAATATTTGACTTCTCAACTCAAGATACTTTTATAGAAGTTTTGTTCCTCAATTGACTTTAAAGGCAAATAAAACAACCTTTGACTTTTGCCATTGATTGCTGAAACAGTTACTGGATGGAGTCACACTAAAGCTTTCTTTCTGTCCTCTCCCTTTATATTTTTCCTGAAAACACAATTGTATGAAATGTGTGCCCGTCCTGATTTTCAAGTAATACGCTTAGAAATAAGATGCCTTAAGACTACAAATAATGTGTGTTTGGGTGGATTTGGTTTTGTTTTTTATTTTGTGAGACTTCATGCTACAGAATTAAATTTAGGCATAGTAAGGCATATGACAAATATAATTTTTCCTGTGCAAGTATACATGTACAAATATTAATTATATTCAAGCAGGATCTCATGGTTTATCCCTAAATTTAAAACATTAATTTAAAAGAGGTATTAGTATGGTAAGTATTTAGATGCTGCCTAAATATTATTAGGAGAACAGGCTGGGCTGAACCAACCACAAAACATCATCCTGATAGTCCTCTCTATGCTTCCATGCCTGTTACAAATATATTCAAAGTTATAACACTGCAGCATGACACCTATGACCTGTTCTCTGAAATGACCGTCTGTACATATTCAAGAGAACTTTATAATTATGGACTTCGTATTCAAGACACACTGTAATTTTACCACTGCTTATCTGAAAGATCATCTTACCCAATAATGACAAAGATGATGCATTACAGCCATTGTTACTTTTTTACGCAAATGATGGGAGAGTTTGAACCATGTTTCAAATCTGGAGAAGATAAATAGGGAATTTCCATTCATTTCTTCATTTGTGAGGAAAGAGAACCTATATTCTTAGTTTGTAGGGGTGGAGATCCACAGACTTATTTTATCTGAAATACATAAAAAGGGGACAGAGTAAAAGTTAGAGGAGGTTATATTGCAGAGTATGTACATGCTCTAAATATTGTTGAAATTTCAAGTGTATAAGCAGTGGGAGGTTGGCAAATGGGTATACATGAGATCAGTGTTTCAATTAATGGATTTAGGTCTAGTGGACCTGAGCACGACCTCGTAACAATACAAAGATTCACTTAGCAGATGAAATTAGAGGATTAAGGCTTTAGAAAATGCTATATTTTTTGGACCATTTGTGCAAATTTGCACATAAATCACCCAAGCTGTGACTTGAAATGCACCTCTGGCACACTGCAGTGTTACACCTTTAGCACAAAAATTGGGATGGTCTGCAGAGCGCATATGACTACTTTGCAAATGTTGACACCCAATAAGGTGAGCACAGCAGGTCAGCGATGGTCACCCCAGCAAACCAGGAGCCCAGTGATCTCCAAATAGGTTTATGGTGATGAGGAAAGTCCAAGTGCAGTTAATGAGTTAAGCCTTGGTCAGGATCAGGGAGGTCCAAGTCCAGGCACAGGCAGCTGCCACAGCAAGGGCTGTGGGCATGGAAGCGTAGGTGAGGACAAAGGATGAGGGTCTGAGCTGCTCACAAGGCAGATCTGGAGAAGATAAGCCCCATACAGAGCTCAAAGTTCAAAGAGGAAACCACAGGTGCTTCCAGAACAAGCTACCCTTCTCTGCCCCTGCCCCAGTTGTCCTTATAAGAAAAATAAGCATAGTCAGGGCTCAGGTGAGACCATGGCTCACAGCTGTCCCTGCTGCTAAATCACTAGAGCTGTACCCAGGGCTGATTTTGATTCAGGTCAAACAGCACTGGTGTGCCCCAGAAAGTGGACACACACAGTTTAGGGGCAAGTTTAGGGCCATATAGGCTAGTGACCATTCCCACTGCTGGTGATTTAGGGATTCTACTGGTTTGGAAAGGAAGAATGGGAGTAGTATTCAGTTGTATAGAAACAAACTAAGCTGTGCCCATCAGACACTTGGTCAGAAACAAAACCTAGCCTTGTTTTCCCTTCCAGCATAGACAAAAAATCTTTTTTACTGTTTTTTTTACTTTTTTAATGCTAAGAAATGACATACAACATGGGGTTTGGACCGCAGCCTTATGGGAAAAGGTTTGGGTCTGTTGGAGTTTCTTTGTGATATACTTTTGCTAGCAATGAGGGCATAAATCTTACAATTTCTTGTCTCAGTTGCTTAAGGAAGAGTTTACAATGAGACCTAATGGATGCAGTCCCAGGAATTTAGGCCTGAAAGCATTAAATATCTGACTCACCTGCACACAGCAACCCAACTTCTGCCTTGTTCTTCATCAGGAGTAAATGGATTCTGTGGGACTCAGAGACTTAATAATCTAAGTTAGCCATTAGGCTCTTATTCCAATATATGAGGACTTGAAGTTTCATCCTTTGAGCCTTACAGAGAGACACAGAGGCTGTCAAACAGAAATTTCACTGTAATTTAAACATTTGAGGATTCTTCCAGATGTCTCTGAGAAAACAAATTCTGCCAGATTTGCAAGAAAATTGCACTTCAACTTGCAGTACAGTCTTATGAGATATTAATCATTTCTCTATGGGCAATATGTATAAAATTGAAAATTACTATAGTCATATGCAAGCATAAATTAGTAAAATTTAGTAGACAGTGCATTAATAGACCTTCTCTTCAATATCAATGTGTTTTGAAAGAAGCCAGCATTTTATTGAGCTCAGAATGTGGGCGTTAAATGCATGCAATTGGGTATGAATTATTGTAAATCATAGACCAATTTTTTTTTGCTGTTTTAAAGCTATCAATGAATTTTTTTTACTATCTCTTAGAGTAAAAATAGTTGTGGAAAAAACATATTTTGTCCATTATTTTGTTCTTTTCCTTCAGAACTCAAAGACATTCAGTTTTCTATATGTGGCAATGCATAATAAAACTTAAAGGGGTTGTCAAGCAAAAATTAAATCTGTGTTTATTTGAAATTAATATATCTGAGCAGCCCCAATAATATATTCTTTTGTAAATGTAATAATTAATAATTTATAAATGTGAGATTCAAAACTAAACTTTAGAAACGTGGTCTTCTCACGCGCAAATGTTCGGCATCAGTTATGTTCACAAACAATTTTAACCTCTTCCTGAACTTCAGCTGCTATACTAAAAATGGGCCATAGGCCTCTCAACCTTGTGCAGAAATCTAAAAATTCTAAATGGCATTAGAAGCTTACCCTACCTTACATATCTATAACCATATGGAATTGGTAATGAGATGCAACTTAGAGGGGATTTTTGAGATAATTCTACACCTTTGCAGCCTAGAAAAGCAAACACACTTTGAATGACAGCTTGGTTTTGTGGTAATTTTTTTAGCCAAAGCAAATTATTGATATTTATGTGCCACATCTTATGTGCCCAAACAAGAAATGGCAGCTCTGAAAAGCTATCTCTTTCACTGAGAAGCAGTCATTCAAAATTACCTCAAAAATAAACTAAAATACTTTATAGCCTTTCAGAATAGTTTAAAATTATCAAATCAAACTCCATAAAAGGAGTAGGCATTTAATTTTTTTCTAGATTCAAATTAATAATCTGAAGTCTTTTTTTTTGCTTTCATCTTTCAAGCAAATTGGATCTTGTTGCCTTCCACCCTGTAAGAAAATAATTTAATTTTACAGTAGTACTTTTTAAGAGCCAGCTTCTTTCATCACTTGGCTATAAAAATCCAATATTTATTTTAAAACATCTCAGTTTATGGTAAGATCTCCTAAATTAATGAAAATTCTTGCAAGTTAATATTTTGGACTGCCTACTTGCACATAAAATTTGTAAAATATTTAAATGGATAGAATTGATGCTTCTAAAGCTCTTTATTAGTACATTTATTCTGTCATCATTTATCACCTTATCTACATGCAGATATCACTCTGCAAGCTTGCTAAGTACTCAGTGCACTACTGTAAAATACTTTCAGAAATATCTTCCCTGGTTTACACCAGAACAAACTTGTGCAGCGTAAAATTGAAAAACATTTCTCCAGATTTCCACAAAAAAAGCAGTTTTCCTTCAAACCTGCTTGCTCAAGCAAAACTGCCCCTATAGAAATATCCTCTACTTTTCAACCAAAGAAAAAGACAGTTTGTGTATATGTCATAGAAATCCTGTAGAGTGCTACAACTAATAACTATAATATGCAAGGTATTTCTCTGAATTTTCCAAGTCCCAAGAGATAAGGAGCTTGAAAAAAATGAACCTACCCTTCTTAAAGGTATTTTGAAGTTAATATGTTTTAAAACAGTAACAGATATTCATGAGCTGTGCTAGTTTTAGGGGTAGAGTTAATTTTCTTCATGGTGGCAGGTATGAGGCTGTGTTTTGGATTAGTGCTGACAAACAGTGTTGACAATTCAAAGATGATTTTGTTATTTCTGAGCAGCGCTTGCACAGCATCAAGGCCTTTTCTGCTTCTCCTACTGCCTGAACAGCGAGAGACTGGAGATGCACAAAGTGTTGGGAGGGGACAGAGTTGGGACAACTGACTCCAGCTGACCCAAAGGACATTCCATTCCATATGGCCTCATGCTCAGCATATAAAACTGGGCAAATATGGAGGAAGGGAAGATGTTCAGAGTGATGGTGTTTGCCTTCCAAGTCACCCTCACATGTGATGAAGCCCTGCTTTCCTCGAGATGGTTGAACATCTGTCTGCACGCGGTTAAGTGGTGAATTAATTCCTTGGCTTGTCTTAATCGGGTATGAATTTTGTGTAGTATTTGTACTGTGGATTTTATACAGCCCAAGTGCAGACAAAACACAGATTCTCTTGATCTTCCACTTAGATTATTGCCAGAAAAGAAGATCTATGACAGATAAATTAAGCCTGAAACATAAGTGCAAAGATGTAAGCAAAAGAATATTTGTATGCTTAAGACATGCATCTAGGACTTTGAAAGTTTACATTTAAAACCAAGCTCTGCAGCATGCCTTCTGTGTGAGCTTGGGTTACCAACTTGAGCCCAGTTTTATTAGTCATTATCAGAGTTGCAGGACTTCACCAGAGAATAAGCTGCAACACCTGATGAATGTTGTATTCTTCTGAAAATGAGGTCAAAACATAATCACCAAAATGAAGGTGGTGAGCATGACACCACACTCAAGATAGCCTGTGGATTATCAACTCTAGTCATCTGTTAATGAATACAACCCACAAAACAATCTTTTTTATACATTGTTACAGTTCCATGGAAACAAATCAAGATTTTGCCTCCTTTCCTCTAGAAGATTGTTCCAAATTTTCACAGTATTCACAAAAACCCCAGGTTTCTCTCAATTTTAAATAAATTTATGTCCTTGTGCCAACTCTAATTTAACTCAAATGCGTCTCTCTTCTGCCCACTGGTGATTAATCACACCTTTTTCAGTCTCCATTTTGCAAAACTAAGCAAGCAAGTCTCCTTTCCAGCCTCTCCTCAAGGAAAAGCTTCCTGTCATTTGACAACCTTTCTTTCCACCTGTTCCTAATTTTGTAAATGTGTCTTTCACAGTCCTGAACACCAAAACTCTGAGGTTTTATGAGACAAGTACCTCTTTGCTACCACTTGAAACATTTTGCTCAAAATCTGCTCAGGTAGCATTTGCTCTTTTCATGTCCACTTATGCCCATATTTTTTTATTCTATCTTGTATAGAAAAAGAACAATTACCTTAACAAATTTCAGTCCCTAACTCATGATTGCATTCCCTGTCTATTAATACTCATTCCTTATAAAACTATTGTGCTCAGTTCTTGGGATCATTCAGTCTTCCTACCAAATTATATTCTCTTCCTAGTTTTTTTAAGGTTATTTTGTGACCTTAGTAATTTTTCTAGCATGTGTCTACTTCTGTCCACTTTATTTATGACAATATTAAAGAAAATTGTCAGAAGATGAATCTTTGAGAAATTTCAGTATGATGACTTCCTTCCAACCCAACAGTTTCCCCTTCAACTTCATCCAACACAGTCTTTTTTTTACCCAGATATGTACATACATTGAACTGCTGTTGTACTAATAACCTCTTTTGAGGCACTACTTTCAAAGGCTTTATTGTATTCTAGATAGATGAGATCTGCTGCAGTTCACTTGTCTGAAAAAACCGGATAAAATATTATCTTCTCTTAGGAAAGTATCACATTAGCCTCACTCCCTCTCTATTTGTCAAAACTATGTTGTGCCTTACCTCATCTTTTATTTACTTCCTCATCTCAAGCTCTTCACTTCTGCAACTGTTCTAAAATGTTCTGCGTTATTAAGGTTATATTGCCAAGTCTGTAGCTAGGAAGTCAGTATTCTTTTTTTGTTTCTTAAATGTAAACACATATACACGCTACATTTTTTACCACTCATACAGGCCATTTCCAATTCCACAGATACTATAATTGATATTCTTGACATAAATAAGTAATTTTACCTGCAAACATCTTCAATGCTCTAGTCTAAAGGCCATCTAGTCCTAGACACAGAAGTATGGCTCTAAATCAGGTATGTAAAACAGAAGGGATTTTTCCTCTGATAATCTGACCTTAACTATTGATGATGAGTACTGTACCCATCTCCAAAGTGTTTCCTCTAAAACAGATTCAATCTATCTATAAACAAGAAAATAGATAATAAGTCATTTTTGTCCAACTACATCTCTAAATCTTTCCAGTTCTCATGTATAAAATATTTTAGAAATGTTTCTCAAATGGCTTCAAAATTATTTTAAGAATATACCTTATAAAAATAGAATTATGAAATTACTTCTTATTATTGTGCATTGTTAACATTAATTGTTACGGTGCATAATTAGAAAAAAAAAGCAAACAAACAAAAAAGAAAAACACTGGAAG
Source organism: Molothrus ater (assembly GCF_012460135.2). Classification (NCBI taxonomy): domain Eukaryota; kingdom Metazoa; phylum Chordata; class Aves; order Passeriformes; family Icteridae; genus Molothrus; species Molothrus ater. The sequence goes on from NC_050480.2 coordinate 81,296,010, forward strand.
AAGATATGATTACAGCATTGAAGTACGGGAAGAATTTCAGATATTTAAATACTGAAGCAAAGTAAGAAATGGTAGTGACTGAAAGTCAAAGCAGATTAATTTAAATTAGAAACAAGATGCACCTTTTAGCAATTAAGGTGGTTAAGGAATGGAGCAAAACCTCAAGAGATGCCATGAATTTTCTGTCTCCTAATGTTATTAATACAACCTTCTTGGTATGGCAGAGGACAGCAGTCCTGGATATAACCATGCTAAAGTTATTTTCTAATCATGCTAGCACACTGTTAATGGCAGAGCTGGTGAGTTCTGTCACACTTTTGGAGAGACAGCAAGGAGAACTACAGTGATCAGCATTCTCCAAGAAAACCTACCTAAAATTTTTGCAGTTTATATTAAAGAACATCTTTCAAGAAAATCAAGATAGAAGGAATTTCAGTCTAGGTAGCATAGGAGCACTTCTCCCTGAACCCTTCCACATATACTGATGGTAAAGTGGCACTTTAATTAAATATACAATTACACACTTGTTAAATCTACAGAAGGCTGAAAGATCAAAAATTTCCAGCATCAACTACAAAAATAAATCAAATACAATCTCAGCTGAGTGTTTCAGAAGCAAAAGAATCCAGTAAAGTACAAGTATTTCAGAAAGAACATTATGAAAAATTAAATATTCTTGAAATAAAGTATCAGCATGCAGGAAATGAGGAATCAGACCTGTATGAAACACAGGTCGTTCACACAGCAGAAAATAGGTACCGTTTTTAAGAAGGCATTAAAAATTACAGAATGTATTGGCAATGTCTATCAAGAAGAATGATAATTAGAGCATGGTGTTCTCCAGAGCACAGAAATGTGGTGGTAAAAGAGCCCCATTGATGGATTTCTTTCAGCCCATAGGGACTCCCTGTGTGCATGTGCAATGCCACATCTTTGCTGTTGCATAAAGAGACAAAAGATTGCCTGACAGAATTTTTACCCTATTTTAAAATTATAAAACTGCTGACACCCTGTTTGCTGTTGTTGCATGACCATGTGGAAGGGATTGGTATCTTTTGGTTGCATCTGTACTGAGAAATTAAAAAGTATTGAGAGCTATCCTAGCCACTGATTTTCTTTGCTGTTAAACTGCTGCCACCAGAATTTTGGCCCATGTTGATATGTGCATAGCCAAACAGTTCTTGGACATAGTTTGATAGTGAGGGCCAGGAGTAGCCCCAGCCAGGGACCATTCTCAGAAGGTAGTCTGGATGCAAGAAACCTTTTTTGGAGTTACAGAGATTTTAACATTGTGGACACAGACTTTTCTATGACATTTTTTACTAGCATCTTTTCCATAGTGGTAAAGGGACACTTGTGCTAACATGATTCAAGACTCTAAATCATTTTAGCATGGTGCTACAGCCAGGACCGCTGTGCTCTGCCATACCAGGAGGGCGTTGACAATAAAAAACTTTGTTTCATTGCTTCTAATTAATTTTTTGCTAAAAGATAATAAATGAGATTGAGTGAGTATCAGATACAGTATCTTTGAGACACAGAGGGAACTGTTCAGGGTAACATCTGAACTGCACAGAAATGGCTGTTCTCTAAATCTAAAAGAAAAATAAATATATAGACACAAGTAATGGAGAACTCAGAAACAGACACAATAAGAAATTGCTACATTTTAATATAAATTAATCAAATATAAGTGACATATTTGCAAGAAACACTGATGCAGATGTAAGACCAAAGATGTGTGTGTGTGTGTGTGTGTGCATTTATGTGAAATGACATAGAAATATAAGATTTTAAACTATTAATTGCACTTCACTTATGCTAAGAGGATGTTAAGCACCCAATGTGTTTAATACCTGGATCAACATCTTGAAACTCAAATGGATGTAGTGAAACTTGCAACAGATTTAGTGATAAGTTTGATGTTATGGCTTAGGTTCCATCTGTCGATTTTCTCCCCTTTGTGACTGCTCATTTAGTTATTTAAAAATACACTGAAGTTAAAGTTTGATTCTCACTAGCTGAGACACAGTCTTACTGCTTTCAGCAGCCCAGTGAGAGAGAACAAGTAGCCTCACTGCAAAAGGAAAGGTTTCCTGAACCTTTTGGCTATGGCTGATAAAATGCAGCTCCAATCACCAATTTTCTGCTGTCCTTCCAGGTGCCAAGGTCTCTGGTTGCCAATCTAAGCATAACCATTGTTCATAAGGACATGCTGGCAACCTATGAAAGCTGCAGTATGATGAGAGAGAACAGGTGTTTCCATTGCTTCAGACCACTGTTTTAGGAGAGTACTACTCTGCACGGTCCAGTTGGATGCAGCATTATGAAAATCATTATCTTGCTTCAAGTGAATCCAAAAGAATTCCATTGCTGCTGGTATTCTTCTGTGTAAAAGCACTTAACCATTCAAGGCTGCTGAGGAGAGCAGGTAAACAGTCACACAAGCCAAGACATCTTTGCTATAAAAATCTCTACTAAAAGAAAGACAAAGGGAAAAAGAGAACTGACCTTTTGGTTCCTGTCCCTCCCACTGCAGAAGACAGAACCAGGCCAGGCATAAGCTCTTATATAAGTGGTGGAGTAAACAGGAGTTTTCAATACCAAGATCTAGGCAATATTTATTCAAGCATTACAGGGTCAGCCTCTGTTCTCTGCAGCTGTTCTTCAGCTCTGGAATTTAATAATTTCCACCACTGCTCACTTTTGAACTGCAAAAGTTCAAAGGAAGGAGGTTGCTGACAGTGCAGGACAAGTGGATGCTGCTGCTTTACTGGCCAACAAAGTGGACAATTCTCATCTCTGAGGCCGATAACAAAAGTATCATGAACAAATAATAGCAACAAAACTTAAAACCTGTAAAGAGGTTCTTGAGAAAAAAGCAGTTTACATACAGCTTCACCAGTAACTGGAAATGAGCCTTTGACAAAGACATGTAAATTATAAAAGGAAGGCTGTCTTCCTTTGATGGGTTGACCCTGGTAGTAGGCCAGGTACCCACCAAAGCCACTCTACCACTCCCCTGCAGGGAAGAGAAAATATAACAAAGGTTCATTAATTGAGGTAAGGACAGGGAGTGGTCACTTAACAGTAAAAATACTTACAGTCACAGTAAATCAGACCCAGCTTGAAGAAATTAATTAAATTTATTACCATTCAAATAAGAGTAGGATACTGAGAAGTAAAACAAATCACCTGACCCCTGTTCTCCCTCCTTCCTCTCCTTAACTTTATTCCCAATTCCCTACCTCCTCTCCCAGTGGTGGAGGGAGATGGCAAATTGAGGTTATAGGCAGTTCTTCTCAGGGGGAGGAGTCCTTTCCCTGTTCCAGATGAGGGGTCCTGCCCAAGGGAGACAGTCCTCCATGAACTCCTCCATGAGTCTTTCCTGTGGGCTGCAGACCTCTATGAACTGCACAAGGATTTCCCCAGCCAAGAATGTAGTTAGTGGCACTGATTCAAATTAACAGCAATTTTCAGGGCAGTTAAAAAAAAAAAAAGAAAAAGGAGAGAAAGAAAAAAGAGGCTTTCATAAAGGTAAACCCATCATGAATTTTTATCCTTTTGCTCCTTGTTACAGAACATCTTGGATAAATAATTAATATTTCTTTTGACATTTTAGTTTGGAATTACTTTAATCAGGCACTGTTGTGATCTTCTAGAAGAAAAGGAATTGCAAGTGCACTAGGCACCCAGACCTAATGGGATAACAGATGGGCAGGCAGCATGGGCAAAGCTACGCACACTTTGCAGGCAAACAAGACATCACTGTGTGCATACACGGAGCAGATACAGGCTCCCACTGTCCATGCCTAGAGCTGTGTAGCTGCTCTCCTGCAGGCCTGAGGCCCAATTTATTCTTAGGCTTAACATCAGCTGGGTCACTGCACAAAACCGGTTTCTCTGCTGGCGGTGTGAACTATGGGCAGAACAAGCTGGTATCTGCCTGCAGAATAGCACAGTGACAATGCCTCAGGAGGGAGTGGGACACTTGCTTTGGCTCAAAGGAGAGACAACACAGCAAAACCTGCACTGAAAGAGATGTGTTTAGAAGCAACCAAGTGAAGTTTAAAGTGTCACTGCTGTTTTTGCTATGACATGAAAATTTTAGTCACTGTAAAGCATGGAATTACACTGTAAATATCTCAATGGAATTCTTTAAAAATAATTTTAAAATAAAATGTTTGAATTCAAGGTTTAAAGTTTTGATTTAAAAAATTTTGTCACAGTATTAAACTAATATTAAAAAGACATGGAAGTTCATGAAGTGCAACTCTATCTCAAGTCTACAGAGTGCAGCAGCCTTGAATCATTTGTATATGTTCTGTGTTTACAGCAATGGAAATCAGTAAGAAACCTGACTAGCTTGATAATCCATATGGAGACTATTACTGATCATCAGTCACTGGAAGAAGGCTGTTCTGTTTTTGCAAACAGTCTACAACTATAGTAGAGGAAACGTATTGTACTTGAATATCTGTATAGAGGCTTTGCCCCAGGAGGTCCCGGTTGTCCTTAATTGGGCTGCAGCTGTGACCAATGAAGGTAACTGGGATAAAAGGGGGCAGGTTAGCCAGTATGGGAGAGCCTTGAAGGGGCCCTGAACTGGGGGAGAACAACATGCAGAAGATGGAGTCTGTGCTGTGAAGATCTGCAGCTGTAAGAACACACCGAGGAGGTATGGACTTTAGAAATCTGATAACAATATGGGACTCTAGAAATAGAACAACAACAATTGGTGACCCCAATATGATAGTTGATAGAAGATAAGACACCCAAGAGCTGCAGATAGTTGGTAGAAGATGAGACAGCCAAGAGCTGTGAGAGAACATAGCCTTTGGGTCAAGGAGCTGTGAAAGAGTATGGACTTTGAGCAAGGAGCTATGTGTGTTGTACGTGGCCTTTGAGTCATGGGGAAATGTATGTATTGTACTTAAAGTATTGTATGTAAAACCTGGTTCTGTAAGGAAAAGAAAAGGGGGAAATATAGTAGAGGAAATGTATTGTACTTGAATATCTGTATAGAGGCTTTGCCCCAGGAGGTCCCAGCTGCCCTTGATGGGCTGCAGCTGTGATGTCCTTAATTGGGCTGCAGCTGTAACCAATGAAGATAACTGGGATAAAAGGGGGCAGGTTAGCCAGTCAGGGAGAGCCTTGAAGGAGCCCTGAACTGAGAGAGAACAACATGCAGAAGAAGGAGTCTGTGCTGTGAAGATCTGCAGCCGTAAGAATACACTGAGGAGGTATGGACTTTAGAAATCTGATAACAACAATATGGGACTCTAGAAATAGAACAACAACATACAACTACCCTGAAATGCAGTTTCTTCATCAGAACACTTTCTGTGGTATATTCTACTTACAGGTGTCCTATGGTAGTCAAACTTTGTTCTTCTGATGATGTGCTGACTGGCAACACTCACAAGAATGTCTGTGTTGTCCCTCTCCTTCCTTTTCATATTTTATATATTTTATTCTCATTTTTGAGTGTAAGAACATGGTTCATGCTGCAGAATTTTCAGAGCCCACAAGGAAATCAATTCTCTCTCCACTGATGTTTATTTCAAACACTGTGCTGAAGACTTCAAGGTCTATCACAAGGCTAAAATGACATTTTTGGGAAGACAAATAAATTCTGAGTTAGGGTCAGGACTTGGAACCCTAATCTGGACTTCTCAGCTCAATCAAGGAGCATAAGGGAAATGAGAAGGAATGTGTTTTAGTAAATTCATTCACTCCATGGAAAAATGATGTTCCTTTGAAAGAGGAGTGGGGAAGGAGGAATGAAAAGGACAAGAGTGTTTTTTCCCAAAAAGACTAAGGTGTCTCTGAGAGCTAAAGATATGCCCATAAAGTATTGTAGGCCATATACAGAGTGTTTTGCTTAAGACCTACTTTTCATTGTTCAAATAAAACTCCATCTTTAATGTGTTCCATCTATACTTCTGCCAGCTTTGGACTGAGAAGGATGGTTTGTTCAAAGATGAAGTCATACTTGTGATAAAAGCTAGTTGTGAAGCAAGAAAAGCCTTTATGCATAAGACAGAGACTTTGACCAGGATTGCACAATTATGGTTATGCTGCTGAGAAATACTGAATTTATAAAATATTACAGCGCATATCTATGACAATCAGAAATATAGCACAAATACTGAATAACTATTATAAGAAATCACCATGTGTTCTGTATTTGAGTAGTGCAACAACTTTGATGAGACTTATGATGTAGATGATGCATTATTATTTTGATAGCTGCTTAGTTAATTTCCTAGTCATAGACCACAAACCATTTACATCAGACACTATGAAAATACAAACAAACTGCTGCCCCAAATGACAGTTTAAATAATGTGGTTTAAATAAAATAAACCATAATAGTTAGACCAGCAGTGACAGTGATTCAGAAAAGAGTCAGAGATAGCAGCTGAGAAGTCATTTGGTACAAATACAATCTCCACACAATCACTGTTCTCTTAAGTGCAGAAATTGAAACGTGATCTTTATTTATCTGGGTGCAATTTTGAGCATCAAATATAATGTTGGATATTTTACTCAATCTTTGTTTAAAACATGTCATAGTCCATAGAGTGTCATGCTTCAAAATCAAAGCTCTTCAAAAAAAGGACCCATGATTAAACTAAGAGCTTGTTCTGAAAGCAGTAGTGTAATGAAGGGGGCCTTAGCCTTTTTCTCCTGGAACTGAAATATGGTGTAGCAAAGTTTATATGTGTCATGGTTTGACACTGGCCCAACACCAGGCACCCATGAGAGTCACTTGCTGACCCTCCCCTGCCACAAGTAGGCAGTGGAAAGGGAAAGCAAATTAATGAATGGTTCATGAGTTAAGGACCAGGAGAAAACATTTCAAGGGCAAAACAGGCTAAAAACGTAAAGTTGCAAAGTGAATTTATTGCTAATAGAATCACAGAAGGATAATGAGAAGTAAAATAAGCCCTTAAAAAACCTTTTTCCTCCCAGCTCCTCCCTCCTTACCACCGATAGCACAGGGAAACGGGGCATGGGGGTTTTGGTCAGTTCATCACATGAGATTTTCTTCCACTGCTCAGGGAGAGGAGTCCTTCCCCTGTGAGACTGTGGGGTCCCTCCCACGAGAGACACAGTTCTGCTGTGAACCTCTCCAGCATGGTCCACTCTCACAAGCAGCAGCCAAACCACACCTGCTGCAACATGGACTCCCTCCCATGGGCAGACAGCCGTCCCAAAACCACTGTGATGTGGGTCACTCTTCCACAGGGTGCAGATCTCCAAGGACAGGCTGCTCCAGCCTGGAACCAAGGGCCCTCTGTCCACTGGGCCTCCCACTGGGTCTCGGCCTCCTCCAGGCATCCACCCACCCTGGCATGGGCACCTCCCCCATGGGCTGCAGGTGGATCTCTGCATCCCTGTGGATCCCCATGGGCTGAGGGTGGATCTCTGCATCCCCTGTGGGTCCCCATGGGCTGAGGGTGGATCTCTGCATCCCTGTGGGTCCCCATGGGCTGAGGGTGGATCTCTGCATTCCCCGTGGATCCCCATGGGCTGTGGGTGGATCTCTGCATTCCCTGTGGGTCCCCATGGGCTGAGGGTGGATCTCTGCATCCCCTGTGGGTCCCCATGGGCTGAGGGTGGATCTCTGCATTCCCTGTGGGTCCCCATGGGCTGAGGGTGGATCTCTGCATTCCCTGTGGATCCCCGTGGGCTGCAGGGGCACAGCTGCCTCACCATGGTCTCACCATGGCCTGCAGAGGAATCTCAGCATGGAGCCTGGAGCACCTCCTCCCCTCCTTCTGTACTGACCTTGGTGTCTCCATGTTGTTTTCCTTCACAAGGTCTCACCTCCTCCTCTTCTCTGACTAGAAGAAACTAGAGAGGTTGCATAAACTGTGCAACTTAGTTTTGATTTTCTTCAATCTGTCATCACAGAGGCATTACCAATCCCTCTCATTGGCTCAGTCTTTGCCCAGCAGCATGTCCATCTTCAGAGCCATTAATGATTGTCTTTGCTGGAAGCTTCCAGCATCTCCTCATGGGAGCCACAGAGGTGGCCCCCCTGCTACCAAAAACCAGGCTGTGCAAAACCAATACAATATGACATTATTTGCAGAGAGTGCTGCCACAATTTATCTATCAATTAAGGCTGGGGAAAAAAGAGGGGCTTAAAAATTAACTTGATTAATTTTAGTCTTAAGCAGTCTTAAGCTCTGACCAGGGCTCATTCTTGGAAGATAGCCACCACTGTATGCCACATTATATGTATTTGTAACATCAAGAAAGGTCTTTAACACTCACTATGATATCATTTTTTAAAAAAAATATTTTTTTGTACTGTATATATTGGCCAACTCTTTGCAGTACTTCACTGCTCTGTTGTGAGATGAAAGGTACTTCCGGGATCATCTTGATTTAGACTGTCTTATACCATCTTCAATTTCTTCAAGATTATGAGACAATAACTGTGTGTCCTCGGATAGCTTTTACTAATTTGTGAAGTGCAAACTGTTGAAAATATGTTGATAGAAATGGCCAACTTAAGTTACAGTTTCTGAAAGTATCAACTAAGAATTCATGCTATGTGTTAATTAAATGAGTGAGAGAACCTGGATCTTTTCTGAGCCCTTCAAGCAGTCTGTTACTATATACAATCATCTAGGGCCCAGTGTTTGGCCTGAAGGCAAAGAGCACAGTGTGGCTTGAGCTCTGATGTTATTCTTCTTCTCAGCCACAGAGACGGTGGCCCATCTTGAGCCAGAACAGCACCCTAATAGATAAATCATAAGGTCAATCCTGTGCTAATTATCAAATCCGTGCCTGGTCTTATTTACTTTTCCACTCCAGATGTAGCTCATATTATCTTTTTCAGTGGAGAAAACCCCAAAACACGTTACAAAAAATTTTGACTTCAAGGCACACCTTTTTAGCTAAATGAGTATCTGGTCTTCCTACAGCCTTATGCCTAACTCAATCAGTACAATCCAGTCTTTAGCAAACTCTAGAGCTATGAATTGGTAATAAAAACAATACAGCTGGCTCCTCACGTGACCTTGTCTCTTCAGCATCACAATCAGTTGGAAATTTGCCAGACCTCCACTTTGAATTTGGTAGCTGCCACTGGAAACTTCCAGGAGTCAGAAGACTGACAAAATTTTGCACCATCTTCCTCTCCTATCTACACACTATCTAAGATTAAAATTTAATCCACTATCACTTTATATTTCATTAATTTTATAAAAAGAAAGAAAATTAATAATAAAATCAGAAGTAACACATGAATGATTGTAGTTGCTTCCCTGTCTAAGTCAACATCTTGCTATTCTTGTACAATTTTAATGTTTAAACTCCTTATTTCAGATAGAACCCAGACATGGTAGCCTGGTACAAAGGTCACCAGTCCTGTAAGTTCACATGAAAGTGCAAACAGCATGGGTCCAAATAAAGTGTGCAGCTTCATACATTGACTGCACATGTCTGATGTCTGAATTACTTTTATGTGCTGAATTATTATTTTTTTATGTGCTGAATTATTATTAATTACTTTTATGTGCTGTCAATCTACACTGACAATATATGAGAAGTAGGAAAACTTTTAGAGGCAGCTTAATTTGCAAGTTCGGTGGTACTCAGTTTACTTAGACAAAAATACACAGTAATGGGAGAAATATGTGCATATTTCCTGTGCTGATTAGCTTCCCATGGGCTTGATCCAATTTCAACTCAAGTCAGTGGGAATCCTTCCACTTTCTTCAGTGGCAGTTGGCCCACAACCTCATTGAGAAGCATACTGCACAGAGCAGAAATTTTCCATAAGTCATTTAAGGATTAGAGTCTATCTACAAGGGGAAAATGGGCATTAGATGTCCTACAAGTATGCTGACAAGACAGTCACAGTGAGAAATGAGTCTCAATAAACTGCAAGCCTCATTTGGTAAATTGTAGACATGGGGATTCAAACTTACAAAGTAAAACATTTTACTTGTTGCACTGAAAACTTGATAACACTGTTGGCAAATTTATTCCTTTAGGTTAGATGAATCTTGCCTGTTCCAGTTTGATAGTACCTTTTGATCAGGTAGTTTCAGTGTGACTTTTATTGACAGAACAGTTTTAATGCTGAAATTGAGTCTGTCCAACTAGAAAGGACCAGGGGTGTACTTTGGATTGGGCTAAATTAGAACAACTGGGAGTTTTCATCACTGAAACTGTTAACAGCAACAGCAATTGTGGCTGGAAGTAGAAGATTATTTTCATGTGCCTTTAATCCTCAAATGTTATTTTGGCAATAAATAGGTCATGTTTAGAAAAATGTTTACAAAATCTCACTTTATTCACATTTTGATTAATATAATTCACAATATCAAAATTATGTGGTTTTAAATGGATTCATTTTATTAAAAATTTTCCCTCACTATCCACCACAGTTTAATCACTAATATTTTTTAATTTCCCTGTCTCAAAATTGAAAGGAAGAAACCCATCTACGCCAATAAATGACTACTACAGAAGACAACCCAAAGTTCAGTGCAGTTCTGTGGTATTCTGAAAACTAGTTTAGAAGAGTTATGTACCCAAGCATGATAAGTAAGGAGCAAAATGCAGGTCAGTAGGCAATACTCTGGGTCTGAAGTTTATATGTGCCATGCTATTCCATATATCATGATGTAGAACAGACACCTAAAAAAATATTTGGAAGGCCATCTAGTGTTATCCAAGTGAAATGCAAGATATTTAATTGCTTAAATGCATGCACCTGTTCTCTCATAGAACAACTAAAAAATCACAAATATTCACCTTTGTTTTAAATTCAACTGATCATCACCATCCCTAGAGCATCACTGATATTTTGCAAGGAAAATGTGTTCATCTTAACTGTCACAAATATACGAGATTTTATACAATTATGGAAGAAAGTATTATTAAAAGGAAAATATACACAGAAAGTAAAACAAGTGAAATTTTTGTCATTGTAAGGCTTTAACAACTAACATTAAAATGTCAAGATGTAAAGAAATATAACTTTACAAAATAGATAATCAGGAAGATGGTGTGATACCAAATCTGTGTGAGAAAAAAATTCATCCAGTCACAGTGTAGCAACATAGCAGTGGAAATGTGTTAACTGCAAATGTATTCTGAGCTTGAAAAAGTGTTCATTTTATAGCTGTTCTAAATATGAGTGAATAAAGAATTAAATAAATACTATCTAGTCTATCTTAATTTCTATCCACTAAACACACATGTACAAACACCCTTACTCATCCTAAGACCAGAAGGAACTGTTCTGATTACCTGCTCTTACTTTAAAAAAAATACAGTCTGCATAACCTCAGTGTATTCATCATACATACAGCACATGTAAGAAAATAATGACTTTCACATATCTTTTTCCTTGTTTTATCTGCATATGAAAAGACTTTCATACATGTGATAATTTAACTTTCTGGTTTTCAGATAAAACATTTAATCCTAGTAAGAAAATAAACTGAAGAAATCATTGTAAAGCAGTAAAAACTGTTTCTTTTGCAACATACTGCTCACTTTTTCTGAGATCCTGTACACTCCAGAAATGCTGGGAGGCAAACAAATTACCTTAATATTTATCTGAGATTATATGCTAGCCTAATGGCTAAAGCAGCCATTAAGGTACTTAAATTAAGGATTTAAAGTTTACAGCTCCAGGCCTATGATGGTATATAAAAATTCCTATTAAAAATTACAACTGCTTTCTCATTTCACTAATGAACTCACAGTGGGATTTAAAGTGTTTGTAAAACTTCTTTTTTCTTGCACATTTAATCATAAGTTAAATAAGATAAAAATCAAATACAGTAGTAGTAGTAGTAGTCAGTGCCACAATTTACTATGGTGTCATCTACCTAATTTAACTTTTTCTATTAAAATTTATCAAATTCACACTGCTTTACCAGTGGCATTGTCGATGTATGACAACATCTGAAGATGGGAAGAAGCATTCTGTGATGTTGGTGGCACGGTAATGACTTTTTTCATTAGTCTGTATCTGTGGAGGTCCTTTCCAGATGTGCCTTTGTCACAGGACAGACATGGGTCACAAAAACCTGGAACTATGCCATCTTCTTATCAGATCCAAAGGTAGTTAAGTCACTGTTTTTTGGCTTCAGTCTGACGAGTTGAGAATTGCATCCAAAGAATTTTACCGTTAAGATACCAAAAAGAGTAGGTAGCAAGTTTTGTAACAAATTTCCATTTTAGGCCTGATTCCATCCCTAATTCAAACACCTGATTTCTATTTAGATCCACACACTACCGAACTCCTAAACAGTTGCAATGGTTTTGAATTAAACTGCTACCAAAGCAACAAAAAGGTCGGGCTCTTCCTTCTGAGCAGCCTTAGCAATAACACAAGGCCTCACTCCCTGTGTGTTCACACCACAGAGGAATCTCCAGTGGGACTCCTCCTTTGGAAGAGCCAGGCTTTCACTGGCAGACACAGTGATGAACTGGTGCTGGTGCAATAGCCACTCAGGCCCATCATCCACACACACAGCATCTACCTCCCACACACCCTTTGGTTTACAGGGACAGTTTGCACTCCCACAAAGGGTCTCCATGACCTTTAATAGGTATCCCAAAAATGGGATGCAACAATAAATTCTACATATCACATGTGAGCCCAGGCTAACACCAACCTGTTACACCAGGGACTCTGCCTACTGCCACAAGCCTACTTTCCCATCACCTTGACTGCAACCTGCCTCCATATCCCAATGGATCCTCTACCTGCTCAGTCCTCTTTGCCCTCTCCCATCAGCTGTAAAGCTCAGACCCATCAGTGTCACTGCTCTGCTCTCTGATACATGTGAAAGCAGTCACCTATTTGTAGAGGCTGAACAGCTACAGGAGTGGTTTCATCTAAGTAAAAAGTGCTAGCTCCCCATCCATTTTCTCCTCTGTATTTTCCCCCACTAATATCCACACAATTCTCAGCACTATTCTTCATTCTCACTCAGTGCCTGTCACCTCAGAGAGCTTTGGCTGTTTGCCACAATCAATACAAGGTTCATTCCCAATGAATTAATGAGATAGGGATATCAAAAAATTTTCTGTGCAAGAGAGTGAACCTCATGGGGTCAGGACAGAAGAGTCTCCTGAGTACTTGGCCAAAGCAGTTTGGGAAGAGACTCAGGACAGGTTTCACATGAAGAGGTCTGCTTCTGTGCTATATAATCCATGCTACATGCCAAGGTATAGGCGTATACCCAGGTGCCATTTTCAGTAGCTTCCTCACTGCTTCTCAGCAGCAAGGTCCTTCTGGAAGAGTTTCAGCCCTCCTGGGATGCCAATTTAGCAATTGCAGCATTTTCCAACTACTCCAGGGAGGGGACACAGTGCTCTGGCAACCACTACAGCATAACAAGCCCTGAGACCACTGGAATTGCCCAGAGGTACACACCTCTTCACAGGATGTGTCCGAGATTGCTCAGTTTATTGCTAGCAAGATTGAGGTTCAGGTGAGGGAACCTGGGAATTACCAAGATTTAGACTGACTGCCCAGGTGACAACTGAAACAGGGGTTATGAAACACTACCTGCCTTCATTTAAGGTTTCCTAGTCTTGCCTTTTCTTCACTTGTAACTTAGACAGCAGATTTTCCCTCTTCCTCTGCTGACAGTGGCAGACACATCCTCTCTGGGAGTGATGCTCCTGATTCCAATTACACTATCCTTTATGCTGTGTCCCTGCAACATACCAATGTTTTTCCCACCAAACTATAGAAATATCTGCCATTCCAAGCTTATTTCAAGCCTCTGGAGAAAGAATAATTCTAACATACAGTGGTTAGTAAAGTCTTTATCTGGCAGAAAAAATACCAAAGATATTATCTTCTACACCTGAGACACTGGAGCTTAGAAAACCTGACAGTGATTGGCATGTCTTTGTCTTGTCTCAAGAAAATCAAACTCCACTTTGCCTTTTCTGAAATTCCATCTGCAAAAAAGGGCCACAATAAGAGGAAATACCTGCTGTAGAAAGCAGTAATCAGGGATGCAAGGAGCTGCACAGCAGTTCTAAGGTGATGTTTTGGACATAAACTTTCTAGGCTGCTTTCTATGTAGCAAATTAAGGTATTACAGTCAAATGAGTTCTGAGGAAAGAGCAGACCTGAGCTACCCTGATGGACAGAATAGGTAATATCTTCTGTGGGATTCTTTCTTGTTTCAAGTCAAAATTATGGCTTCAAAACCACATTTAAAATCTGGCCCTATGTTAAAACACATGGACAGAGTAATAGCAAAAGAATACATAAAATGTTTGGCTTTGAACTAGCTACACACTGGGCCACGTTCTACAGTGACTGACTATTTTCAGAATATTTTAGGTTTGTGTCATAAACAGAGGCGCCTTGAGGTTTTTACACATCACAGTGGAAAAATTAAGTTGAGCAGTAATATCTTGCCTAACAGATTTGTTTGAGAAGAGCACATACAATATCTCAGATATTTTAGTATACTTCCTGTGAATAATGACCCTTGCATCTGACATATCTTTTATAATCTTCAGTTGGAGATTATTGTCTCCAGAACTTCTGGTGTTATCATGTCTGTGTTATGAGTTGAGCACAGAATCCTCCTTACAGGTTTTCTTCCTTACAGGTAAACCTATAATTGGACAAGGATGTATCATATAAATGAACTTTGAAAGCAGGAAAGATCTACAAAGGTAGATCTCCAAAGATCTTCTGGAGAAATCATTGATGTTTATGTGGTACCCTGTAGGCTCAAAAGTGTCTATGAAGACAGGAGTACCAAGATTGGGAGCCCTCTTACCATTGCCTTAGTGTTGCCCTGTTGCATAATTTCATTGCCCATCAGGATTGTAAGGTAAGACCAAACTACTCATGGTCTTCTAAGGAGCACAGACTAATCCAAGCTGTGTAGCTTTCTAAATTCATAGTGCATAGTGTATCATTACATGCAGTAAAAGCAAATGGATGTATAATTATTTCAGCATTATATGTACCATAAACATACTCCATAACTATAGCCTATATTTCTTTCAAAGTTGTGGTGGAATTTTATTTCTACCAATAAGAAGAGGTTTTCAGGTGTGTACATTGGTCTCTTCAACCAGCAAAAAACATTGCTTAATTGAGGCAAAAGCAAAAGCGCTGTTCAGGTGGCAAATATGTTCCACAGTCATTTAAACAAGATTCTGGGCATTTGCATAGTCCTAGCAGCAACCCAAGCAGTAGCTGCCCATGCAGTCAGGGAGATATTTCAGTTTCTGATGCCCACCTGAGCAAGACAGGCTTGTGGCAGCACCAATAAGTATCTTAAAAGCCCTTTAAGTTCAGGTCCAGGGCTGCAAGGGCTGCAGCCTGTGGTATCCCACTACACAGGGGTCAGCAAGGATCACAGCTGATTATTTCCCTGGCACTGGACTTCTTTGAAGAAAGTGAATAACTGAATCCAATTGGTGGCACCACTTCTGAAGTCATGCTACCACATGTGCTATTCATGTATCATGACATTTTTGAGTACTAGCGACATAGTGTTCTGCACTTCCCTTTAATCATGTTAGAATGAAATAATTCCTGTTTTGACATAACCAATTTATCATCACATTGGCAGAGAGTGAGGAAAAAAGCAGAAGTTCCAAAGATTTGGCATATCTCACTGTTCATATACACACAAAAAGAGAGAGATTAATAAATCAAAAGTTAAGTTTCTGTTATTTGAAAAATAGCAAGTTTTTGTCTAGAATTATCACACTGAAATCTCTTTAATTTCATCCTTCATTTTAAAGGATGTCTTAGAAATAAAATTTTATTTTGAATACTGCGATGGTTTAGGAGCTGTATTCCCCAATTTAGTGCTCCCACTGAAACATTCTGAACCGTGTGCTTCCTGATTTCAAGCAATAATAGCCCAGTACCAAACCCTGGGCTCTACCTCTAGTGACCAGCATCCAGCTGGTCTTTTTATCAACACTCATATTCCTTTAAGCCATCAGTTCAGATAGTTTTCAGCCTACCTTGCCCCCTCCTCTAACAGAGTCTATGCTTTGTCAGTTTGTCTATGAGGGTGTTATGGAGGACAGTGTACAAATTCTTGTTGAAGTCAAGTTAAATGATATCCCATGTTTCTCCTGTTTCCAGTAAATTGGTGATTTTTTCATGGAAGGTTATCAGGCTATCAGTCATGACTTCTCCTTTCTTAACCCCTGCTGACTATTTCCAGCCATTATCTTGTTCTTCATGGTTTGGAAAGTTTTCAACATTATTAGTTCCATCACCTTCCCAAGGACCAAGGTAAGTCTAAGAAACATGAAGCTCTCCAAACCTTCCTCAAGCCCAAAATAGCACTTAGCTAGGAACTTCCCCTGGTAGCACTGAGTATTTGTATCAAACTCAACTGCTGCTGTGATTTCTAAGGAATTGACCTTGACCTTAAAAATAGCTTGTATTTTAATTGCTTTGGTATTTTAATGCTTTGGTTAAAACACCACGGATATTAAAAAAACAACCAAGAAGATGGTTGCAATTACATACTTAGCAAAATTATTTTTAAGAAATCAGTAGTGTAGAAGCCAAAAAAAAGAGGAAAGAACAAGTTTTTCAAGTAAGGTTCAAATTCACAGAGAATGAGAAAATTCATCATACACTACCATGGCTTAAAAGTTTCTGAATTAAACCAATTTGTAAACATCTGGGAAATAAGATAATTAATGAAAAGACTCAACTATTGTGAACAGAGCACAGCTTGCTTTTTGCTTTTTTTTTTTTTTTGATGGTGTAACTTCATTGGTGAAGGATGGGAAATGAATGGTTGTGATATATCTTAACTTCTGTAGTCTTAAATTCTGTAGAGTTTCTGACACCCCATCTCCCCATCTTATGACATTACCACAAGTGAGCTAAAGAGATAAAATCTTGCTTTAATCATCCATAAAAGCATGAAAACTAGAACATTGTTGCAACAGTTCACAGTCTTATATGTAGCTGCTTCCAATAAGTTCCCAATGTCCTTTTTCTGTCAGGTGATATTGATAGAAGGGTACATCTTATGAGTACCCTTATGAGGGTGATTTTGTGCAGAGATATGGAGGAAGATGGCTTCAAACAAACATACTGGGGCAATTTTGTTTCTAGTCTTTTCAGCATGGTAATTCTTGCCTTGCAGTTCCCCCTGCTGGCTGAAATCTCTGGTTTGTTCCATACTATGGCTGCAGAGATTTATGCAGGAATATTTTCAGAATAAGGTTTTTGTCTACCTCACCAATGCAGTGGGATTCAAAGATGATTCATACTGATAGAGAAATTTTTGAAATAGGAAGCCAAATTATTTTGGTATTTAAAATTAATCACTGGTGCCTTTAATAATTTTTATTACAGCAATCACTGTATCATTTGAATTGCTCATCCCTGCTAAATATAATATACATTCAGATATAAATATAATATACATTTCAAAATACTGAGATCTTACCCCACTCTCACCTTCCTCAGACTTTCTTCCATTCTCCAATTAGAGGATGGATCAATGGTCAAAGGCATCAACAGATCATGAGCCTTCTCTCTCTTGAACTCAGGTCAGCAGACAAGCACCAGTGAGCTTGCCATTTGAAATTATTTGTTCAAAGCAGTTGATAGTAAGTGTACAGTGTGCTGAAGCTCTAAGAATTATCTTCAGGATATCTGGCTTCATGTCCAACCTCTCCATGTGAACTTCCCTGAAAATAAAATACCAGAAAGTATAAAAATGTATTGACTTGTCTGCAGAAAAGATTGGCAGGCTGTTTGCTTTCTTTTAAAGTAAAAAATAACAAGGTTGATTTGAGCAAAGAGAAAGACATAAAGAAGCTAAGACCTGTCAATAAAAAGACAAAACATTATTCAGTTACAAGTCATTCCACTGGAGACTATCTCTAAACGCATGATTTGTTTTTGACATCAGGTTTTAAAAAGCTGCTTAAACTTTTCTTAAAAAATATGTGATAATTTACAAGACTTTATGAAGGAAAGGATCAGAGAGCATCTCTAAAAGCATCTTGTTTTTGCACATGAGGGAAGAGCAAATCTCCACACCTGTGGTACTTACATCACTGGGGAGCACAGACTTGAATTACCCAAGTAACACTAATTTATATTTTCTTATAGTTCCTCTGTTGGGGAAACATGTTTTACCTTTCAAAAAGAGCCAAACAGTGCTTCTGCTTTTGGACAATTCAGTGCTTCCTCTGCCAAATATTTTAATCATAAACTATAATTAATATTGCTTAAAAGTAAACCAGTGAAGAAAGCCAGTAGAATCCTTTCATTGCCTTTATAAAATTAAATTGGGCTCCCCCCAGATAATAATTATCAACTTGAGGTGGACAAAGTTAAAGCTTTAATTATGTACATTACTAATTAGTTTCAATTCATATTTCATATGGTAGCCACCTTTCTTTACCTTATGGAATTAGAAAAATCAAAATTATTTAAGTATCAAAATTTTTAAAAATTGGAAATACTGCTGGAATTCAGGAGTTATCAGAATTATACAGACTTGATAAAACATCTAACCTACTCTGTATAAATCAGCAACAAAAACCTATTAAACCCAAAATAAACATCTGAAGGAGGGAGCTATAATTCTCACTTATATTAGTTTTAAAACTTAATTCCATAAAAAAAAATCATTTACCTTAGGATCTCTAGGGTACTGTATAGCTGCTGAGCTTACCATTAGCAAGTGGTACTTAGAAAATCATGCAGGAAACCTTTTCTTTCTATCCAAAGTTCCAATGTGTTACCTTATTTACTTACCCCCAAATGTGGCAAAAGACAATAATGCAGTGTGAAAGCTCCTAGGAGGTTCTCCATGACCTCCACAGCTGCATCTGCCCTTTGGCACGTCTTATCTGCAACATCTTGACAACATTCAGCATCCTACCTCTGCTGTGAAAAGCCAGGAACAGCTGTAGAACTAGCAGATGCCAAGGCATTAGTACTTTTCATGAAAAATATCCAAAGCCACAACAAACAGAATGGTCTGAATGACAAGAAAATTACTTGAATCTTTTCTTCCATTTGCACTGAGTATTTTGTGTGTTTCAAGAGATGCCAGTTCTCTGGTGAATTTGTCTTCAATTTTCAATAACTATCCTGTTTTCTAGTTTTGACTTTATCAAAAACAAAAATACAGAAAAACTGTAATTAAGGACAGCTTTTATAATCTTTAAATAGACTACTGACTAGAAGGTTGAGATCTCATGAGGCAGTAATATCTATTTAACTTCTTGTCTTACTGACAATAAAGCATGACATAAACCCAAAAAAAAAAAAAAAGGAATACACATTATCTTAGCAATAAACCACTTTTTAAGAAAAGATGCATTTTAAACATAGTATAGCCCTTATCATGGAATTGTATAATCATAGAAAGTTTTGCTGGCAAGGGACCTTAAAGACCATCTTTAAGGTTCCAATCCCATACCATGGGTACCACCCACAAGAAATTGTTAGATCAGGTTGCTCAGGACCCCATCCAGCTTGGCCTTGAACACTTCCAGGGGTGGGGTAACCTCTATGGGAAAATGAAAAGATAGCAACTATTTTTGTCTTCAAATATTATAAAAAGGGTATCTGCTGTTATAATTAATGAATTAACTACATCATGATTCTGCAAAGAATTCAGTCACAATTTATAAAGAGCTTGGTTGTTTCATTAAGGTCATCTGACTTACAAATGAAATGAAGCACACCTTTAATAGTATATTCAGGAACTGCATATTATAGTTTTTTATCAAGACATTTATTAAATATATTAATAAATTGACTGTTAGAATAGATTATATTGCATGTTAATAAAAAAGTAATTGAGAATTATCTGTGATTGAATGTAATTAGTATTATCAAGAAAATATTAACATCATTAAGAATGCTATTTTTCTACTATAAAGTCAAGATTTCTATTCTATTACAAGTAGAAAGCCTAGAAGATACTTTATTCAAAGTAATTACATATATATTAGTGCATATCATCTCCTTGTAAGGAGAATTTAAGTCCAAGAGACCCCAAATTCAAATTAAGTGAAAAATACATTGCTATTTTCATGCATTTTATAGGCATTCTGAACTGCCCAGGAAGTATTAACTGGATGAGATCTTACAATTGTTCAAAAATTTCCGGGAAAGCCCTTTGCACTCTGGGACTTGTTCTCTTAGTGATTAATTTAATGCCCAGAAGAAGGTGATTGTTATTTTATGCCATTAGCTAGCCTGTAACTATTGTTATTATAACCAAAATAAAAGTTTTATTTATGGTCTAATAATACTTAAAGGGTACAAACAAATGGGGAGCCCATTGCAGTCTTTGATGTTACAAACAGACAGTTCCTTCCCTTTAAGTCATACAAAAATGAGCTCCTTATTCATAAGTGTGAGCAGGACTTCTTCTGAATAGAAATATGGAGAGGAACCAGTAAGCCATGAAGTTTCATTGAGAGAATTAGAAAAATAAAACTGGCTAAGGAAGAGAGAGTCTGAAAACCAGAGAGGTAAAGGGAATGCAACAAATCTGAAAACAACAATCAGTAAGCTTCAAAACGGGGCCAGGGTATGGGAGACATAACCAGGATTTGCTGTAGTAGAAGAAAGCAAAGTAGTGGAAAGTGAATGCCCAAGTAACACTGATTTATTTATAGGCTGAGGAGGGATCAGAGGCAAAAAGAGGAGTAACCATGATAGTGCAAATAAAATGAATACTGAATAAAGGCACTTGTAGGAAATGATTGTAGAAAGGACAATCTTTCTACAGGGAGTGGGACTATTCTGAAATTTAGCAGCAGAACAGAAAATGGGAAGGAAATTGCAGAACAGGTTTACAAGAATAGGAGGTGAGGGGTGTTAAGGGATCTTTCTAGGACAAGGGAGAGAAGCACAGATGACAAGTTCTTCCTGCCTCTTTTTTTAAAAAAGAGGGGCTTCTACAAGGAACCAGAAACAATTCTCCCCAAGGCTGTGTGCTTAAAAGATACAGATCTCCATACCTTATCATCTTTGCAATACCAACACAAGCTGTTACCAGGATTCCCAATGCTCAATTGCAGGAGAAATTATAGGTTTGAAAATTTTCTTACTCAAACTGTGCCCTTCCTGGAAGTGGGAGGGAGGAGGTATGAACATGTCTTTGTGCCATCGCTGTTGCTAAAGTCCAAAGCACACTTGTCTGACCTGCTTATAACAGGTCTTTGTTTTTCCTTCCTCCTCTACATAATCTCTACTCCCAAATTTCTGATGACAAAACACAGAACAGAGGTTTCCAACTCTTACAAACTGTTGTCAAACTCACCTCCCTTTCATTCTTCTCTTCCTGACTCCTTTACTTCTCTCTTTTTAGTGGACTGCTTGCTCTCTCCTCTTCTGTTCCTTCTCTGTTTCCCCTTGGAAAGATAGTTTTTTGCAAATAGAAAAGCATATCTATGAATACATATTATCACCCTTTTTGCAGGAATATTTACTAGAATAAAATGCATTTTATCAGCACACTTTGCATCTGTACAAAGAAAAAAGATTGGCCAATCAATACTCTTCTTCCTCTTCCTTTCTTCTCTTTCCTTGTTTTTAATCCCCTCCCCATCTCTCTCCTTTCAAATACCAATCAAAACACAAAAAAAACCCCTGCATTTGGAAGTTTTGTTCCGCATAGCACAAGTCAGATTAAATTACTTAATTGTTGTACAAATATCATGTTTGCCCATCACTAGTCCAGGATGAATAATGGGGCAGGAACTATTCAATGGACCTTTGTGATGAGAACAGACTTGTGCCAATTACAACCTGTGTTATTCCTGTTATTGCACTATTTTTAAGCTTACACAGATCAGTTCTGGCTGATCTTCCACAGTTTTTTAAATTTTCCTTTCCTCTGAAATTTCCCAAAGCTAATGCTACTTGTTGCATCCAGATGCAAGACTGACAAAAGTGACCGTGCGGCCAATAGGAGGATTTGGGAATAGCAGGCTATAAGTAAAACACAAAAAAAAAAATGAAGCCTATGAAAAAAATCTCTGCAGAATATTAGTTTCATCCACCTCATATTTTCAATACTGAAGCATCATGGGTGTTTATGTCACACAGAGTTTTACCCTGCCCTAAACTTTTCTTGCAATGAAGATGGGAATTTTATCCAATAAAAGCAATGATTTAAGTATTGGTTACACCAAAATATGTTAATTGGAACAACTTTGTTAATACTGCAGAGTGAAACACTCCAAAAGATACTAAAAATGAGGACCAAGCTTAACTAACAGTTTCATTTTCAGTTTTTTGAGTCCTTTATATCAAAACTTTCATTCACTTGACCACTCACTCTGTTTTTTTCCAGGATCCACTCCAGACTACAGCAGTACACTAAATATTACTCTACATGTAGAGTATTATATTATATAATAACCAAATTTATTCACTGAACAACAGCCTGGGCATGACCCTGGAGGCTGGAGGTTAAGGACAACCAAAGGGGAAATTAAGAATTTGATTCCTAATCCTACTATTATTTTGAGTTCTTTATAGAAAGCAAAAGAGTATCAGTAGGACAGGTTGAAATACACTGATTTAAATACACTCTCATCTATTTGAGATGGAAAAGCTATTTCAAAAGACTTTCTATCCAGACTCTAGCCACTCTAAGCATTTTATCCATTGGGGTTTTGGTGGAAAAAAATTCATGGAAGGATTATCTTCTTCATGTTCTAAAAGAAATCAGCCTTTTCTTATGCACTTTTTGAACACATGTGGGTGTATATATATATATGTACATGTACGTGTGTGTGTGTGTGTGTGTGTGTGTGTGTATGTGTGTGTGTGTGTGTATGGGTATGTGTGTAATTTCAGAAAGGCTAAAATATACTGTATGGTAAATTAGGCCTGAAAGCATATTTTTGGTCAATCTCAACCTGAACTTCTTATAAATAAATAACATGCTGAAAATTATTTTCCCAGACCTGCTGGGACTAGGAAACTATAGGTTTCAAAATCTGTAGCAGTTAATCAGAGGAAGCAATCTCTGGTATAGCTGACAGTATATGGTAAAAAGAAGAAGAACCTTGTTATTATATGATCTTAATCTGGATACCTTAATCTGGATTTTATGGAATAGTATACACCAGACTTCATGCCACGATTTTAACTCATTGTTCTAAGAAAAAAATAAGAAGAAGAAAAAAAAAAAATCAAAAATTACAAAAATATTTACTTCTCTCAGAATGCTTAGTCCTGCATGGGGCCTCTGACAATTTCTTTCACCAGAAATTTGTCCTGCCTAATTATAAGCCCTGCTGAACACTCTGTGCTTATACAAACTAATACACAAGGGTCTTATTCTCAGAAATTTCTACTCGTGACCTTTATTAATATAATTAACCATAATAGTTCCATGAAATAGTTCCATCCAAAAGAACTAGTCTCTCTCATTCTCTCATTCTGAGAAATGGTATTTTTCTCCTCTCACTGTAATGTATGTATTTTACCTTCATTTTTAGGCTCAAGGTATGAACTTCTATCAATTTAAAGTATAAATAGATATTAGAATATGCAATAAAAAGGGAAACCTTGGCCCCTGGTCCCTTAAGAATTGCCAACCTTTGTAAAAGAATATTACCCAGAAGAGAAAATCCCTTCACCATTCTTTGTATTTTCTTGAAATAAATAGCAAGAAATTTTAATTGACTTGTGCAATATCAAAATAAGTCAGGAGACTAAGTAACTCAGCTTGTAGCTGACTTAATTAAAGCACACAAATTACAGTGCAGCAATCGATGTAATATAAAGTATAAAATTTTTGATTTATGTATATGCATATGTCATATCACAATACCTCAGTGGGAGGAACACAGCAGCATATCATGCAGTGGACTTTTTCCCATTGCAATATTAGCTTACAGTGATGAGCAATTTTAGTATTACAGCTAAAATATAAAATTTGGGGAAAAGAAAATTCACTCATTAAAGATGGTTTTAAATACTTCTTAAAGCCTGCAAAGGAATCAATTCCCTCCCCCTTCCTTTGGTTTCATCCTTCTGGATTAAACTAAACAGCAAATCTAAACAGAAAGCTTTAAAACACAAAGATTTAAAATAAGGGGACCTTTGTGAAACCCAGTAATATAATTTTGAGTACAAGAATTTAAATTACAGCCATTACAAGTCAGAAAATAATCAATTAAATACTTAATAATCATCCAATAAATGATGGTTATCATCAGAGTTCTGATCTTTTTTTCTTAATAATAGAAAAATAAATCAAAGGTTGCTGGGAAGTCAGACACAAAATTGGGCAGGGTTGTTTTGGGAGGTTTATCATGCTTTTTTAATTGAATATTATTTCCCTTAATTTAATCAATTCATTCTGAATACTAATGAAGTATACAGGATGCAGTATGCTAAGGTCAGGCCATTCCCTGTTCAGTTTCTGGTATGGAGTACATGAGAACTTGCATCTCCCATTGGAATTATCCACGTAGATGAGCACACAAGAGTAAGGAAGCCTTTGTGGTGAGGTGCCTCACCAAATCCTTTTTTGGCAAGCAGGTGTAAGTGAGACTATGCAGCTGCTTCAAGCTTAAAACAGATCCCCTCGTTCTGCATGGAATGTCCCAGCAGCTTCCACATCCTTATCAGTACTCACCCTCAGAGTCAAACCCTTCAGCCAGGGGATGACAGATTCTAAAAACAAAGAGATTATATTGTCATACAAGTAATGACCCTGTGACAAACTATGGAATGCTCTGGGAGGCATTGGTGAAGGGTAGATGGGAACTGATCTGTGAAATTTTATTCTGATTCCTTGGACAGAGAAGGGAGGGTTTGAGGGGGTTTTGGCCCCCTCTGTTTTCTAACAGCCTGGCCAGCCTGGCTGGTAAAAGCACATGTTCTACACTTTAACTGCACAGAGTGGCTATTACTGGTGCCAGCTATTACTGTGTGCTCTGAGCAGTTCATCTCTAACCCTCCTGATAGCCAACAGATAATCATCAGCTAAGGTGTTGTTCAGCTTAAGCACTTGTGTGAAATTTTTACCACACAGAGGGAGAATAGGATGATGAAAAGATGCAGATATGGAACAAGAATTGCAATCATAAGCTCGCCCTAGGAGCAAGTCCTCTTTAAAAAGGTAAGAACCAATTTTTGCTTATTGGTTTGAAGAAAGTCTCACTATACTATTTCTTTTTTAATTTGATGTTACAGCTAAATTGTTATCTCACCTGAATTTTTCAGAACTTAGACAGAAACAGAATGCTATCACTGAGTAGCTAGACCATGACTACATATTTTGCTCCAGCCTTGTACATATTTATCCTGTCAAATTTCCTAACCACATACAGACTTTTAAATTGGTTGCAAGATGTTAGAATTTTTTTACAAAATCATGTATTATTTAATATATTTAATACATAGTATTTCAGATAGATATTATATATTTTTAAATTATATTCTTTTTTCATTTATAGTTTGGAATATTTCTTTTAATTCAGAAAAAGTGCTATTCATTAAATAGAACAAGAAAGGTTGACCTGCAGCAGAAAGGTCTGGGCCCTTATTTAGTAGTGAATGAAAATATTACATATCAGTAAGAGGCTTGTGTTGTGCCTCTGGAGATCTTTCAGGTTATTAGAATTTTCATCACCAAGAAAAATGACAGATCAGAAATAGCTAAGTACAGCAGTCAAAACTAAAAGTGACTTCACAAATTACAATGCAGTAATAATTCCTTCTTTTTCTTTTCAAATAACTCCTAAAATCCATTGCAGATATTTAAACCTCTACACATTCTGCTATGTCTTTTGGGCTGGGTTTTTTTTTTTCCTCTGTGAAAAGACATTTGATTGTTCTATATGATAAAAAAGTTTTGTAGTGGAAACAATAACTGACACTACCATAAGACTTTCATCTCAAGGTCCTCTATTTTTAATGGGGGTTTGGACTCAATCCAGCAGGAAAAATATTTCAAAAACTGATACTTACACAACATAAACAAAAGTTGTTACACTGATCATTTAAATGTTTCACAAATTTACAATCGTTGCTCTCTTTGCAAGATAGCTATTAAAATAGCACTTCAATTACTTTTCTTCCTTGTGAATGAATTTTGCTGAGTTTATTTTACTATTTTATAGTTATACAAAGTAGCTCTGTTTCTTTTTATAGATGTGTACTTCATATAATATCAAACTTTGATTTCAAGGATATACAGATTATTTTTTAGAGTGAGAAGCAAGCACTGACATATAGACCATGGTAGAAGAGATAACATCTCTGTACAGACTCCAAGAAACTTCATGTTTTCTGAGTCATATCATATAAATAATAGTAAGAGTACATGCAAACCAGAAATTAAACATTTTCATATTATTATTTGAAATTAATACAATACAGATATTCAGAGAAACCTATTTAACTGCTGGTGAAGATGCAGAAGACATTAGAGAAATTTCATTTCTTATACTCTGACTTCTGTACGTTAAGCAAAGAAAATTTAAATTAAATAAATTTGTTATTTAATTTAAATTAAAATTTAAATTAAATAACAAATCAAAGCTCTGCATTAAAAAGCCACTATTTTTGTCATCAAGTTTCAATTGTACTTCTTTCTCTTATATATCAGAAGCAGCAGTCTTAAAAGTGTATGAATTTCTTTTCCCAACTGGTCACTTCAAGTGTGAAGAGCCCAGATTGGAAAATTGAAAGGCATCCAAGGACAGTAGTTTATTTTATTATATTGTAGCTTAAATCTCCTGCATAAATGTGTGCCAGCTGACAGTATGCAAAAAAATACATTATCTGTTATCCACTCTAATATGGCAAGCCATCTCCTATTTCAATATGACCTATAGTCATATTGAAACTATGGCTATAGCTGTTGGAACCTCAGCTTGTGAGAATTTTAGACTTTCTGTGCTGACAGGCACTGACCCCAGAAAAAACACTGCATTTGACCTGAGGCTGTGGAGAAGGCTTCCAAAACTGAATGATAGAACTGCGATTATGGGTGTGTAGCTTGAATAGAAGTGTGCAATATCACATGGTGGAAAACTTAAGAGTTTAATGTTTTAGAATATAGTAATATATATAAAGCAAGATGGTTCACCTTCTTCTTCATGCATTTGGGTGGTATTGTGTAATTGGATAAAAAAGTCCACATTGTGGGACACGAGTGATTAGTTACTGGTTTAAAAATAAAAATAATTTAGGTGTCATTTCTTAATTAGACAGTTTATCCTTAAAAGGCCTTGTAGAGAGAGAGAGAGATAGGGCTCCATTTTTAGTTTGTTAGAGTGAAGGGCTGTAGAACTCACAGTTAGTGAGACTGTAATATACGTAAGAACTAGTAAACATCTGAGTCTGAACAAGAAATACCATCTCGTGCATTTAATCCTGACCTTGGGAAAAAAAGAAGCAAAAAACACACATAGTTAATACACTGGTGCTTGGATCAAGAGCAGAAAATTGAGAATTAGTTATTCCACACAGCAGCAGAAGGCAGACCCTGCCCTTCTTGCTGCCTGTGTAGTACTTAGAGAATCGCTGAAAAGACATCAAACATTATCCTTTCTCGTGATATGCAGTATTATCTGCTTCCTGGTTTTGTGGTGTGCCAAGGTCTGGTGAAGTGACTTCAGTCAAGGTCTGGTGTGTCAAAGTCTGGTGAAGTGACTTCAGTCTATTTCTACCATGCATTGAAGAAAAAAAGAGCTGTGAGCAAAAGTACTAGAAGGCTGAAAATCTGGATATGTATGAATAAAGGATTGATGTCTAAAATGAGAGCTTCTGTTTATTATGACAAGCTTCTTTCTGTGGCTGTAAAAGCTATAACAGGAAAGTATTGGAATGAACTGAGCAAACAATCAACCATTTGGACTAATGTTAATATTCAAGACTGTTTATGGGGTGAATAGCTACCAAAACAATATTTCTACATTGAAACCAGTTTGTTTTTAAAAATAATATTTTTCAACTCTCATTAAATCACTTGGGAAATCTGTCCCACTGACCTGACCAATATTCCTGATGAAACCTCTCATATCTGGAAATGTCCCATATAACTGAGGTGGAGCCAGAGCTGGCCTATTAATCCCCTAGAATTAATATAACCTTAACAATAAAGCAAAACTGAAATACAACAATCCCTCTAACTCTACTGAAGCTCATTATCATGTTTTTCTTGTATGAACAGACATCTAACCTATGGCCTGCAAATTATGGGTTTCCAATAATGTCTTTACAGAGTATAAAAGTCTATCAAATTTCTACATAAATCTGGCTTTTGCATTTTAAACATTAATATACTGTTTTAATCTAAAATATGACAGCTAAAACAATAAAGATAAAAAGCCGTTGAAGAAAAAATAATGAGGAAGGACCTGACACGGGTGTCCTAGTGGTCAGTGCTAGGAGAAAAATACTGTGGGATGCATTAACATTTACTTAAAATAATATCTATACAGATTACGTTCATTTAAAATTGAAGATTCTTTTTTACACACTTTTCTAAAATAATTAGTGATTCCATTTATTATGCATTACAGGAAGAACGGTAAGGTCACTTAAAATGGATTTGCAGCTGCAGCAAAATTAAAACAGTCTTGGTATGGCTCAACAGATAACTGGTTTATATTTTAATATTCCAGGAGAAGTAATCAGCAATTGTTTATTTGCAATATATTCCGCTCTCCTCAGAATCTCAATATATAATACATTTTGCTTAAAACCTCAGTGGAATCAGACTAAGGTGGATTAATCACGTAACAATTCAATATCCTGTAATGATTCCAGATGGGAATTAACAGCCACTTCTCTGAGACTGTATTCACACCATAGGGACAACCACTTAGTTCAGATGAAAGACAAAGGGATTCAGCCTAAGTGTCCTCTCCATTAGAATGCCCAAGGAAAGGATATTTTGTATTGGCTACAGATGCAGTGTAAGAACTGGGAGAATAGTACTTCATTCTGTAAGTCAACAAGATTCTTCTTTGCTTGCAAGCCAGCTACCTATTCACCTTTAAAGACATTCAGTATGCATTTAATGCTTTATAAATAAGCAGAGAAATCATATTAGTGTACAAGATAAAGGGTACTACAGATTGGACTGAATATCCTGATTCTCACTACTTGACACATATCCCTGACTTTGCATCCTATTTAATGATACATAAAAGATAATTACTTCAGTCTGAAGCATTTGTAAGTGCTGATCATGCTCCCTATTCTCCACATTTTACCTGCTTTACTTCAAGCTAGGCACACTGCTGCAGCTGTATTTGTGTACTAAATGCAGGGAGGGGTTAATAGTGAAGAATGGTTGTATCATGCATAAGAGTGACTAGTCCAGCATGAACAAAAAATTTCAGGCTATATTCACAAACATGAGGGTGTGATGCTTCAGTTCTCAGTTGATAAGAACCATTTTATCCAATCATCTCCTTCCATAAGCGAGTGGCTAGTTCAAGTCTCTCACTTCAAGTGAGTGGCTTGAACTTTAACAGTAAACAAAAAATAAAGTACAGATTCCTCCAACTAACAAAAAATAAATATTATAGTTACCATCACACCATCACAACCTATAAACATAGCAACAATGTAGTTCTGAGAGGTAGTAATTTTTTGTACTTTAAAATGATACTGGGTTTGGTTTTTTTTTAATTTGGGATTCTATTAATTTGTTGCCTGGACAATGAATTACTTAGTACACATGACTGATTAACAAATTCATCCAAATTAAAACATGTTGGTCCAAGTTTTATCATGAATGCATATACACAGACAACATTAAACATCGTGACTTAATCTGTTCTAATCCAGACATAAAATATATAAAAAAGGTATCTGCTGAAGAGACATCAATGTGTGCCCTCTCTGATGGTGAAATAATTATTAAGCCACTTAACTCATCAATATGCCTGACAAGAGATTAGTATGGACAGGGTCACTGTAGACATGTCATGACATTTTCTATATTTTTTCTGGTTTAGAAATTCACAGCTATTTTCTACAAAAGGGGTAAGTACTTGCCAGCTTATTTAGAATCCTTCACCCTTCTAGTGTTTCCCATAAGCCTTCTCTGACATTTGACCTACCTCTCACAGGTCAGGACATTTTATCTGAGTTGGGAATAATTACAACTGACAGCAGCTCATAGCTTTTTTTTCCCTAGTCTTAGTTATAGAGAAAGAAGAACAGAGACAACAGATTAGAGGATTGTTCAGCAATCCAATTTGTGGCCTATTAGAGTCTTGAACAATCTTTTTCCCTTGCTGGATGGGTTCATTTATAAGTTTATCTCATGGAAACTTTGGTCACAAGGAAATGCATGTGACAAGAAACTTGATAAACAATTCTTAAAGAATTACAGTCAGAAATCACTTCCATGGAATCTGAGGCATTATCAGAGCACTCAGTACAAGGAATAACGCTGGTACTTTTGCAAGTAGGCATTTTCTAAAGTACTACTCAAAAAAGACTTTGAACTCTTTTGAAGATTTTCATTATACCTATTTTCTTCACAATGTGTTCATCTCATCTTCAGATGGGTCCTCTCACTGTTAATTTAAAAATTTTAGTAGATACAAGCTGATTCATTGTCCAATTACCTTTTATATTCAGAGTTTAGCATTAGGATTAAGTATGGCCCACATTAAAACAAATTCATAAGGTCTAGGCATTAAATTAGAAAAATTGTCTGTAACAAAAGTTCACAGTAGTTCTTTAATCCAGGTATAGGTTTCCTCTCTTCTGGGAGAGTATTTTTTTCATTATTTCTTATTTAGATACCTATATTTGTCATTAGAAATAGCAGTTAGCATCTTAGTAGTTCAGCATCTTCTAATCCTTGATGGTTTTCTTCTAACAGAATTCCTCCATCATTAGATGAAGACAATTAAACAGCATGATCCATCTCTCAAGAGCTATCCTGCACAATTCCTAAACACTTCATTCTATTGTAGAGGAATTTTCTGCAGTCTATTTTAGAAGATTCTGTTTAAACTATACAAATGTGTAATCACATGAGGGCCTCTCCAGCACCATCTTCCAGCCTCCCACAGAAGTGGTGCAGTAGCTGTGGGATAGCCACCTCATTCTCTCTCTTCAAAACTCAGTTTTTAGTAACACTTAAGTATCACACTCGGCCCAGAGGGAAGGCAGGTTCCAGTCCTTTCACAAACTTCCTGCAAACAGAGAAGCCCTACTGCCTGGCAAAACTGCCACTACTTCTGTCCTATGACTTAAAATTAAAAAATAAAAAGTCGCTTTTCTTAAGAAGGTCATACTGTAGGAAAATCACCTGAAAATCACCTGGAAAAGTGAACATTTATTATTACAGATATAATCATTCAAGAGTCTGTGTCTCTTTTACTCAAATGTATAAGAAAAGCTGTGCTTTGTCCCATTAATGCCGTTCCCAGCCTCAGTCATCAAGGTACACTGGCAACAATAACTGTTGAGAAGAGCACAGAAAGTTACAAAAAACTTAATTATGAGCCTGTCTTCAGCCTGAAGCCTGGATTTCCCCTGCTGTGAAAGTACAGCACATGCACCTGCCTCTTCCATTTCATTGCATCCACTCCATGTATGTGCAGGTTTTATGTAGCTTTTCTTGCTCTTGCACTCACAGTACATGGCAAAGTGGGTAAGTGTAGGACAGCATGAATTTGGCTTTGTCAACACAATCGCTGATCCCTGAGGAAAAGACAGTTTTGAGCTGGTGTGCAAAAGGTAACTGTTTTTGAATCCCATTGTCAAGCTAAAAACACAGACCTACAGCCTCAGTTCAGAAAGTGGAAGAGGTAAGTTGTGTTATGGTTTTCAGTTATTACTCTTTTGGCTATAGGTAAAAACCAGGTTAACTGTGTGGCTGTTTAAAAGGTCCCATTTAAACATTAAAATTATTCATTCCAAACACAAATAATGAATAAAATTACCCCATTAATTAGAGACAACAATGATTTTAGCTGAAAATCTCACTTGAGGAAGCCACACAATTACTGACAAATGACATAGGGCAACTAGAATAAGAATATTTTGAAATGTTTTTCTTAGAAGGAGGAAATTTTTTATCTATGGTGTGAATTAAACAAAAGAAAATCAAATTGTATGATGCAGTGGAAATAACATTTTCAATTACTGTTCCATTATTATTCTGTAAAATCCCATCTTTCATGGGTACACTCTTTGTGTCTAAATTGTATGAAATAAAATATTGCATGACAGGTCTAAATAAAAAAGAAAAAGGAGTTTCAGTTTGACATTAAGATCATTTCTGATCATTGTAACAATGCTAACATCATTAAAAATGTTCTTACCTATTATTACTGGACTATTTTTAATACCAGAACTGTATTTTAACTGTATGTGCAACTTTATGTTGCTTAATTACATTTACGGTGCCATTTCACCATAGCCCTCACTGAATTTGATTAACAAGGTATGTGACCAGTTATTAAAAGGGGAAATATTTGCTAAATGGCAGCAAAATAACTCTGACTGAAGATCTGATGAAGAACCATAAGGAAAGATACATATCACAAAACCAGAACAATTAATAAGTCTGTAGTGCATTTTTCATTTATTGAATTTTACCCTTTCATACTGTGAAGTGAATGTAAGGAGCACTGCACTGACTTTCCATCTATTCTATTTGGGGAAGGTTTAATATCACTGCTAGCACAGTAGGATATGAATACCGTAGTAATTTTAGAAGAAACTCATATTTCTTTCTGTCCTTCACCAGGTGAGAAATTACTTGGCTTTTTTTATCTACCGTATGACTGGAGCAGATTTTCTTTGTAGTATTGAAGTTGCTGCTGCTCTGATGAAGTGCAGAAATGAATTCAATGCTGGAATTCAGCACAGTCTATGTGTTCTGGGTAGCAGCCAGTGAGGCTGGTAATTCCCTTCTCCAGGGAATGACAGGTGTTGATGATGATCACACTCAAGACAGGTGTGCTAGCTTAGGTAGCTGAAGTCGTTTCCATGGAGACCTTTGGAAATCACAGTTAAAGCTTTAAACATGGGCACATTGCATGCACAGCAAAACCAAGGCAGCCATCTAAACTGGGCAGTAGGGACAGCTAGGAACACTTGGGCAAGTTCTTAGCACAATTACGTAGCTAATTGTGCCAGGAAGAAGCACCTAACACCTCTGAGGATTTGCAGCTCTGCATCCTCCTTTGCAAGCTATCAAGGGTATTGCAGGCATTTGCTACAGTGCTGCTGCCCTTTTCCCTTCTCAGAGGCCAGCATACAGAGAGCAATTACAGCCCATGTGCAAGGCACAGGCCTCCCCCTTCTCCCTTGACAGATACAGATTTAAAGCAGGACTCATTCACCCATAAGGCGTTAATATCTTGGGGTTTTTCCGGGTTCTTCTTGTGAATCTCCTCTTTCTTAAGGAAACAGGTATCCTAGAGGACTGTTTACAGCAGCAAGCTAGATTTATTTTTCCTTCCTCAAGCCCACCAAAGCCCAGGAGAACTTTGGAATGCTGAATCCAATTCCCTGCTGTTCAGTCACCAAACTTTTTAGTAATCTGCCAATTTCTACCTTAGCAGAGCTTAAAACTTTACTTCTTCTACTAGGAGGCAGAAATTGTTGTTCTAATGAGCTAGAAACTTTCATATTTCCAGTCTGTGTTTTTTCCTGTCAGCTATTTGCACTCAGTTCTTTATGTGTTAATAGTGTCTCATTCACTGCCCAGCATATTTATATTTGGCCACCCTATGCCTTCTTAGTCCCTGTTCTGTTAGGTCAAACAATGTTGTCTTTCGGGTGAGCAAAAGTATGGTTGAAACAAATGGAAATTTTTCCTCTTCCTCCTTTATTGAAAGCAAAGTAATAATTCCCTTTCTTTTTCATGTTCCCACAGCTCCCCCTCCCGTTTCCATTTATTCAGGCCCTTGGGAAAAGGCAATAGCACCTGAAGCAAACTCCTTTCCCCTGCCACTATATGGGAGGCAGAGTGAAATGCAATCTGTCAGTACACGGTGAGTTTAATTATGCTAAAATTCAATTAGGCTCAATGGCAGTTGAGGAGCAAAGACACCAGGCCAAATCCATCCCTTTTGTTCATCTGTGAAGCCATCAGGTTAAATTGCTTTCCCGTATATGTAAATATGACTCTGGGTGAGGGTTGCATTGGTAGGAGAGCAGATTCACCCTCTGACCCAGCAATGTAAGCTCTCACACCTCTTGCAATTATCTCACATCTGCTCAAAAGAGAACTGACCTGTATGTGGGTGAAGGTCTCTGCCAGCTGATGTATTCCCCCAGGATGAATGTCATCTCATCCATCTCATGTTGCTCTGGTGTGAGACACAGGCACAGGGATGCTTTTATTGTAAGAGCTGGTGAGCACTGTGTTCATTCAATTTAGCCTTTACTGTAAAGCCTAAAAATTCCAAGAAGTTGCAAAATGCATTGCTGGTTTCAATGTTTAATGCCACAATTTTC
The DNA here is from genome assembly GCF_012460135.2 of Molothrus ater. Taxonomy (NCBI): domain Eukaryota; kingdom Metazoa; phylum Chordata; class Aves; order Passeriformes; family Icteridae; genus Molothrus; species Molothrus ater. Next base: position 81,330,475 of record NC_050480.2, read on the forward strand.
AAAGCCATATATGTTTTTGAGTAAAAGTCGCAAGAACTAGAAGGAAAAAACAAATATGAAAAATCTCAAGTAAATGGTTATTTTAAATGCTATGTTTTAAAATGCTGAAAATTTACAGTTTTTAAGGGATTGATATAAAAAATGCATTTATAACATTTGCCTCCAATCCTTACAAGTAGGGTTTTGTACCTGTAAGTAAATACAGAGTCATTTCATAACCTGTGAGTTTTGTGCTTTTTACCTGCAGATCCTTATCACAATTTCCCATCTCATAGGTGTTCTAGAAACAATTTGTATTATTACATATAAGGAGCTGTAAGGATACAATTGCATTTCCCATCTACAGTTCTTCTGTGAACAAGAATCTAAGTATCAGCTTGAAAATTCAAACCTAATTTATTAATACATAAATTATTTTAGAATCCTGATGTGCTACTGACCAAAAAAATGGGGAAAGAAAGGAACTGAAAGAAACTGAGAAGTCTAACTTGGGTGCAGGCCTCCTCAGATTAACAAACCTCCATCAACCTCCATTTCTAAAATTCAGAGCACTTCCCTGTTGTAATATGAGTATGCAACCATACTCACTTCTGACAAGTTGCAGAGGACACAAGGAAAACTAGTATCCAATTCAATAACAAACATATTAGAATATATAACATTCTTCCTTTTATAAATATCAGCAGCCCAAACTATCAGCTAAATGACATGCATCCCCATGACTGTACCATTTTTCTGCTTTGGACCTATGTGTTGGTTTTTTTTTAATGTCATTCTGATGACCAAAAATTGTTTATTCAAATCAATAACACATGTATGACAATGATCCAGTGATCAGGAATAAATCTTTCCATGTTTTCCACTCTAACAAGTTTAACTCCATTGTCCCCATTCCACAGGTGCATTCTGCATCCTGCAAATGCCACACCTTTCCACTCTAACAAGTTTAACTCCCTTGTCCCCATTCCACAGGTGCATTCTGCATCCTGCAAATGCCACACATTGCCAACACATCATCAGACATTGCAGCATCTACACCAAGCTACCCAGCACAGTGACTGGGCCTTATTTGTCTTTATTATTTGCTAGGCACTCACACATCTTATTAAATTTCAACAACACATTTCCTCTAGCCTGACCCCCCTACCTTTTGCAGTATGGACTGTTGACCAACACTATGTGTGATAAATATGATGGATCAGCTGCATCAGTGGACAAAGAAAGGGCTACAGATGTCAAACACCTGGACTTCTATAAGGCCTATAAGGCCCCACAATATCCTTCTCTCCCAACCGGAGAGAGCCAGATTTGATGTGTGGACTGTTTGGTGGATGAAGAATTGATTGGATGCCAAAAGGATAGTGGTCAATGGCACAGTGTCCTGACAGACATCAGTGAAAAGAGGTGTACCTTAGGAATCTCTATTGGAACTGGTGTTGTCTAATATCCTCATTAATGAAATTAACAAAGGGATCAAATGTGCCCTCAGCAAATTTGCAAGACAAGCTGAGTGGTGTGATTGACACTCCTGAAGGACAGGATGCCATCCAGAGGGATCAGGACAAGCTTAAGAAGTGGCCCATGAGAATCTCATGAGGTTTAACAAGACCGAGATGCTGCACCTGGATTGGGAAAACCCCTACCACCAGTCCGAGGGTGGGCGATGAACAGATTGAAAGCAGCCCTGCTGAGAGGGATTTGGGGGTGCTGGCTGGTGAGAGGCTGGACATGACCCAGCCATGAGCCCATGCAGCCCAGAAAGCCAAAAATGCCCTGGGCTACATCAAAAGTAGCATGGGCCAGCAGGGTGAGGGAGGGGATTCTGTCCCTCTGCTCTACCTTGGTGAGACCCCACATGGATGCACCCAGGTCTGGAGTCCTCAGCAAAACAGGGATTACACACTAGGAGTGGGATTCATCTCATCTAGAAGCAGAGACCCTACTAAGAAATTATTCTGTTCAGGTTTCCTAGGACCTACATTCAGTCAAGAGGGAGAGGCAAGAACATACATCAAATCATTCAGCCCACATGTCTAATTGCTTTAGATGGATGGGATTTGTGTTTTGTGCCTATAAGAGACAACTGCCCTAGGGAAGGTGCACATGTGATATCAGGACATAAATCCTATGCTGTGGCAGAAGTTTCCTCAAGGCATTGAGAGTCCAGTGTAACTAACTCCTATTGAAATCAGTGGAGGACCACAAAGACTGAATGTGTAATTAGCTAAAAGAAAGCAGATGTTATAAAATTATAACAGCAAACAGTGGTAAATGTTGCTTCAGTACTTGTATATGGTTTCAATTAAATCCTTGCTTTACTCCAAAATGCATCTAATGCATTCTATTATGGAATAACCAATCAAAGAAATGTAAAGGACCCTAGATGCATGGTGCAGAAATGTAGATTCCATAACTTTTTTCTTTTTCTATTTAAACAACTTAATACACATGTATCATAAATGAAAGACACACATTGCCAACCTTCCAGATGTTCTTGGTTTCTTTTGTGGGCTCTCCTATTTGCTAAAAAAGACTTCTTGTTCAAGAACAGCATTTGACAAATCTTCACTGGTTGAAGGGTATCATCCCTGTCTAATGGATACTAAGTACAAATGAATAAATTATTCTCTTTCAAAAATAAATAGAGCTTGCAAGTAGCAATCATAGATCTAAATGTTAAAATATGGAGAGTTTTTTGTGGTCCCAGGGCAATACTTCTAGGTTAAGGCCTGACTGATTAAATCTCCATCAAAGTTTACTATTTCAGTCTTATCATCTGTCAATAAAAAGAAAATAATATTTTACTTCCCAGACTATGTAGAACTCATGAAGCTGAAGTAATACAAATTGCTTGTTCTTTCAAAAGGAAGTTTTTGCAAAGAGAGAGAAATGGAATGTAAAATGGATAGAAAAGACCTTGTGATGATTATCTGTCACTAACTACACATCCAATCTCTAAAAACCAGTAGGTTAATGATCGTAACCTGTATAATGAAGATTTCCTTGTACAAGTATGTACGCTCTGAGAAACCTTTTAACTCCAGCTTCCACCTCAACATGGCAGAATATCATATTGCAAATGCCCAGGGAACAGTTGTGAGGGAAAGGAGGAAGCAGTTCTCAACCTGGTAAAAGCCATTTAACGTGATGCCATTTCAAGCCAAATTTGGACAGCCAAAAGGAAAGATCTGTTTTGAAGAGCCAAGAAAGCTGACAGTCCCATCAGAGGAGCAGCATATAAATGCCAGCAGCATTTCTGTGATCTCAGATTATTTGCACTGCCAGACAAAGAAGCTGCTAATGTAAAACTGTCTCTGCTGTCTCAATCCGACATAGGAAGGATTCAGCAGCTTCAAAGAGTTTGGTGGTTCCAAATGTACCACGAGTACACATGATGGCCACCAATCCAGCAGCCTGAAGGAGTGGGGAGTAGTTGTCATATAATCAAGAAGAAATTTAAAAAAAACAATATGGGAAGAGAAAACTAGGGAAATATTGAGAATTTGTATTTTCCTCATCACAGAGTGCCCAAGTGGAAACCAGCTACTCAAAATCACAAGAGACAAATCACTGGCAATTTTTCTGACAGTGATATATGTACAGTTCAGCAATCTCATACTCTCAGAGAAATAGACATGGGATTGACAAGTGACTGGCAGGAATATCTCTGAAATAACTGTGGAAGAGTAGAAAAACAGGCATCAAGGAAGGCTTTACTACAGAATGCTACTTTAAAAAAAAAGGAAGGCTCCAATATTGAAAAACTTTATCCCAGAATCTGCAGCAAGGTCAGTAATTTTAAGCAGTTTCCAAAATGGGCAACACTTACAGATCCTACACTCAAAGATTTTAAGGCTCTTTAAGTCAGTCTTAATGGACTGTTCTCATCGTCTTCTCTGCTTGCCTGCACAGCACAAGCTGTAGCATTCCACCTAATGACAACTTGTAGAATTAAAACATATGTAGCTATTATATCTTCTTTCACACTTGACTTGACGTGCTGTAGGTGTTTGTAAAGCAACATGCAATTAAATGAACAGAAAGTGAAGATACAGTCACCAGCAGAGCCTATAGTAGCCACAGTGCCAAGACTTCCACCAAACATGGGGAGCTCAGCTGCTGAATTCTTATGTGTGACTTTAATGCATATTATAAAAACAACGAAAAAAGGCACAGTGTTCGACTACTCACAATACATGTGACTGAGTCTTTTTATAAAATATAGTGACTAATTTGAAACTCTCTACAGTAGATTGCACACTTTTTTGCATTCCAGAGGGGGTTTTATCTCTTACGTATATACAGTATTATACATAGGTATGGATCTTCTATCTGTATTCTCTTACAGATTAACTATTTTCATTAAGAAATATAAGTACTATTCTGGTAGTTGCAGTAGTACTGCACCTACCAGAATTTGCACCATCTAGAATTTTGTCTGTGAACATAAGAGAGACCTCAGAATGTATCAAGTGAAGGATCATAAAAATTAATTTTCCATAATGATGACAAGACCAAATGCATACACTTGGCCTAAAATCAACTGCCTGCCTTTATGCCATGTGACTATTTTATTACTTCAGAATAACATTTTTACATTCAAAACTCTCCTTTGAGTCGCTATACATCACATAGTATCAGTCTACACATCATTCACCCAGGAAATACAGCAAGTACAGCCAACAGCAGAAGTGGTATTCTGTCCCCATACCCTCTTCAATGAAAAATAAATAGGGGTTTCTGTGCTGCAGGTGGTTTTTCTCCCCTTTTATTTTTCATTGTCTTTAACTACTAGAAAAAAAACAATGGATCTTCACACGTTAATACATCTGAATGGATGTTTAAGATCTAAAAGAACAGATGGTATTGGAGGTGAGCCAACTTTGAGGCTTATTTTGTAGCTTGAAGCTTTTTTGCACAGCTGATCTGCATTCCGAAGGCACCATTGGGCCCAAGAAGCAAAAGACCCAGAGTATTCATGGGCATAGGCAGAGATTCTTGTCTCTGTGTAGGCTGACTTAAGATCTATGCTGTAGCTTTGCCAGATTTCCAGCATGTGGTTGGTATGCAACGACACATCTGCTCTGACTGAATGGTAGAGAGGGAGATGCATGAAAATGGCTACTATTTCAAAATCATGCTTTTCTGTGGTGGAATCAGAAACTGCCTGGAACAGGAGATATGTATTTTAGAGGAAGAATATCCAAGTTAGTGAAGGTAAAAATAAACATGGAAAATGGTTTTACTGTCTGACTTTTATTGAACTTGTATATGTCAAATGCGAAACATTTTACTAGAGGAAATTATTTTTCTTTCCAAAATACTCTCCTTTTGTTCTATTTAATTTAATTTTCAAACACCTTTACACTCACAATCCCTCAGCCAGTATCTCAGCACATAGTTACTGTGTGTTCAGCTTTCCCTCAGAGGACATGTAGCACAAACATTTAAAAGATGTGCAAAAGTACTAGAAAATCTTAATTTCTGCTTTGTTACTGCCATGAATTTTCTGAGACATTAAATATGTATAAAATAGTCTTTCTATGCTCCCCTAATTCTTCTGTAAATTTTCTGCAATTTTCATTTCATTTTTAGTGCATGGAGGGTCAAATAAGATTCTTCCATATAAAGGACAGAAATGCAGTAATAGACAATCTCTGTTCTAAAACTATCATAATATTAACAGCTAGAGTACTAAAAATTGTGGGGGAAAAAGAAAAATTTCCCAAGGTGAAGGAACTTGCATAATTTATTCAAGTTAACAGAAAAACCTAGGAAAAGTGATCTAGATGGACCACTTGAAGACCAGCTGAGTGACTGTGTCTTATCCACTAATAAATTATATAACAATCTAATTCAATTATAGGGATATTGTGATATTAAATTAATCTATCTAAAAACAAGAGACAAAAGGAGGCATAGAAATTTTGTAAAGTACGTTAAATTCAACTTTAGTCAAGGACTTGGGATATTAATCTCTGTATCACACAATTCCCACATAAGGGACATTGATGTTCTAATGCCATTGCCTGTATAGGAGAAACATGATGATCAAAATGTTTCCATAGGCAGAACCGCCTTGCTAGTGAAGAAAGGACCCAAAAAAAGTGTGCCTGCATAGCCAAGAAGGCCAATGGCACTCTGGCCTGTATCAGGAATAGTGTGTCCAGCAGGAGCAGGGAAGTCATTCTTCCCCTCTACTTGGCACTGGTGAAGCTGCCCCTTGAGTGCTGTGTCCAGTTCGGGGCCTCCGAATTCAGTAAGGATGTTGAACTGCCAGAGCATATCCACAAAAGTTAACGAGGCTGCTGAAGGGTCTGGAATCCAAGTCCTGTGAGGAGTGGCTGAGAGACCTGGGGTTGTTTAGCCTGGAGGAAAAGGAAACCCAGGGGTGAGTTTATCATGCTCTAAAACTACATAAAGGTTGTAGCCAGGTGGGGTTAGTCTCTTCTCCCAGGCAAACAGTGACAGGAAAAGAGGACACAGTCTTAAGCTGCACCAGGGAAGGTTTAGGCTGGACATTTGGAATTTCTTCACAGAAGGGGTGATTGGGCATTGGATTGGGCTGCCCAGGGAGGTGGTGGAGCCACTGTCCCTGGAGGTATTTAAGAAAAGACTGGATGTGGCACTCAGTGCCATGGTCTAATTGATAAGGAAGGTCATAGGTTGGATTTGGTGATCTCAAAGGTCTTTTTCAATCTTGTTATTTCTATGATTCTGTGATCTTCAATTTCAGCATTTTGTACTCCCCTTTCAAGTAGATAATGTCCAATAGAGTTATATGGTGTCCTAATTCCAGATTTCTGAAGGTTCTACATCATCTAATATAATTTTTAAGCACTAATTTATGAACAAATAAATATACTTCAATGCATAAGGAGAAACGCATTCCTTATAAGGGTGCTAAATACTGTAACAATTAGAAATTTATGTGGGCCTAGAAACCAAACTTCATCTCTGATTTTTGTTTCAGCTTAATCTGATTTGCACACCTAAATAGACAGGATGTTTGTGAAAAAAAGAGCAAGGGGTGACAATTATTGCTCACCACTCAGACATCTCCAAATTTATAAGGTATTATTGCAAAGCTACTAAAAAATCCTCTGCTGTAATTCACCCCATGGATCTAATTACTTGAGTCTCCACATTGAGTCCAAAATTTTCAATCTTTCTCTGTCATCATGTGTTATCATTGTTGCTTTGATCTAAGAAATAGCTGAATAATATCTCTTTGAATTTCATCAACTCTCTACTGATTCTTAAATGTTAATTAAATGCATTTTCAGCCTGATCTGAATGTTTCAGCTTCCCTGTGAATTTTTTTTTTCTAGTCCAAATAGTTTAATTTTGGAAGAAATTTTCACATGTATTATTTTCATACAAAAACAATTCATTGCATTTCAGTGATATTTAAGAAATGTGCTACAAATCATCTGTAGCTAGCTTATATTTGCTTAAATAACCATATGTCAAATCATTCATTTTTATCTCAAATTCATAAATTTGGAATAATAAAGCAGTTGAAATATATGTTCTTTTAACAACTGTACACCAAATAACTTGCAGATCAAATGTATAAAGACAAGGGAATTCAAAGGATGTATTTATTATGTCACTGCAGATCAGTTAATAATGCAGATATCTAATTATGTAATTAGATTTAGCATTCAGATGCCACACACAATTAACTTAATTACAAAATGAATTTGAAAATCAATTCTGCAAAAGGTAAACTTTTACTATGGGGCTCTCAATAAATTTTTCAAATATTGCAGACAAAGACATGAAGTATTTAAGATACCACATGCAAATTAATGACAAAATAATTTTATATGTGTTTCTTCTTAACAGAAACATACTCATACATCAATTTTATCGTCCATTACCTTGTCTAGTAGATAGCAGCAATAATGAAGATAATGCAGAAATCTAATTATATCTGGAATAGGATATAAAGAAAAGCAAACAATTTTGGACTTAATGTAGTCTTCTCTAAAGAAAACCAAAAATCCCAGGTGGTCAAGAAAATGCTCCATGTTTTTGTGATAGAGACTATGTATGGTGATTCTGATTAAAACATGAAAGAGCTATTTCAAGTCATGTAATTCAGTCATAAACTGAAATCGTAATTTGTCTAAACTCCAATAATCATCAAGCATGCAATAGGATAATTTGACAGATTTCCCAGCAGTATTTCAAAATGACCAGGGAAATCTTCAAACTCTGATCATAATTTGAACTCAACCCATTACAAAAACAGATGAGCGAAATCAAGCATCCACATTTTATGAACACATACTGAAAAAAAGGCTTCAAAACTCTTGAGTAAAAAATATGCTTCACTGAGAGTGAAATCAAGTGACTCTCTATATGATGTACCAAATCCCATGGAGAGAGTTTTCTCTGCATAGGAGTTGGAGAGAAAACTCACCAGTCTCAGTGTGTGTTGGATCATGTGCTATCAGGCTTCCCCAACAATTATCAAGCGTTTATTTAAAATTTTTAGCTTAAAGTTAAAGCAGTGGAGTCAATGGTGCATGACTTCTGCTCCAGTATGAGCTGCTCAAGGCCCATGACCTTGGATGAGGCAGTCTGAACCGGCTCCATAAACCTAGCTGTTAACATCACCACTGGTACCTAGATGCATATTTGACTAGTCTGAGAAACCTGCTTTCTTTCTGTCCCTGATCCTGGAAAGGGGAATCCAGCAAAATATCACCAGCTACAAGTGTCTCTTCTGTGAGACTTTCTTCATTCTTCTCTTTTCCCATCTGCTTAAGCTAGACCCCTAAGAAGTTCTCATCATTCATATGGCCATAGCTGAAGGTTCAAGGATGCAGAAACCAATTATTATTTAATTAATGAACAAAAATCACTGAAATTTTAAGGCCTGATAAATGAAAATTGAAGATTACCCATAATTTTGCTGATGTGAAAGGGAATACTTCAACTGGAAGAAGGTTAAGGGAGGTGAATGGGATATTTATGTCTTTTCCCACATTACTTATACAACATCTACTCCAAGAAAATTTCACTGTCACCAAAATTATATTTTTGCTGGAAATGGGACTCATGCTAAGTTTAAATCAGGCCAACTACAGCCTTGTGTTTGGGGCTACATGCCCTTGAGTTATGTGGCAGAGAAGCTCAGCAGTGTGCACCTGCAAAACAGAAAGCCAACTTCATTTTTGACTTCATCAAAAAATTTGTGGTCAGCAGATCAAGGGAGGTGATTTTCCTCCTCTACTCTGCCCTCACGAGAAGCCACCTGAAGTACTCCACCCAGGTCCAGGGCCCTCAACATAAGAAGGACCTGGACCCATCAGAGCAAGCCCAGGGGCGGCCACAGGAGGAGCACCTCTCCTGTGAAGGCAACTCACTCTGCTGAACAGCGCAGTGGGGAGACGACTCATATGCTTCTTCCCATCCCTTGTCTTTGCTGTTAACCACAGCAGTCTGGAGTGTGGGGGAAATTATATTGCAGTACCGAGTTGTTAACACCCACTTCTGCATGACCCATAGATAGAGGATATTTTTTTTTCACTTCAAGGGTGTAAAAATCATACACTCTTTGCAAATTTGCAGCAAATTTCAGTCCATTTCAATCCCCTGTTATAAACAGCCTATTTAATGATGATGTGTTTGTGCTCCAGTTGTGGAATCTTCCTTGTTAGATGAGATTGTGTTCATTCTTTATATACTTTATATACCTATTTTTTTTTTAATTCCTTGGGTTTTCTATCTTAAAAAAAAAAAGAATCTAAATAAACAAATGGTATCCAGATAGGTAATTGCTGCTGACTGAAAATCTCTCAATAGTACAATTTCCTCCAAAAGCATCAGTTCATGAAGCTTTAATTAAATTTTACTTTTTGGGAGAATCCACTGACTAGACAAAATTTCAAAGAAAAACTTTGAAATAAAATATTGCTGTTATTCCTTTCTGAGGCTATGTGGTTCATTTTAATTTTTATATTAACGTTAATATATACTTTATAGTCATTATTATAAGTGTATGAAAGAATCAAAGAATCAAAATAATACATTTGAAATATCTTTGAACCAATTCAAGAAGTAACATTGTCCAAGAACATGCTGTAACATCACCAAGCTGAGAAGGGAGTTGAGATTCCTGCTTCCCTTTGATTCATAATGCAATTAATTTTAGGATGTCAGAATTTCTTTCCCAACTGAAATGCCAGGTCCTGACCAAATGGGCTGATTAGGGAAACAATATTTATTCCTGTAGTTTGTGGTCTGATTTTGCTATCTTTTGAGTGTCAGAGTGAAACATTCAGAATAAATGATCACTAAAGGTCATCCTAAATGAGTTAATATTTTTTAAAAAGTCCACAAAGTTATAATTGAGAATCTGCTTCTTCTCTAGTGACATCAGTTGCCTGTTTACCTTGAATTCTGCTAGTTCACACTCAAACTCCCACCACTATTAAGCTGGACACCTGCCCACACCAGAAATAAATAACAGCATAAATAGACTAGTTATCATTAGGTACACTGTAAGAACTGTTAGATGTGCATATCCTGTAAATTTATTTCAGCAGGTAGCTTTTTGCCAAATTTATGAATTATTAAAAAAAAAAAAAAAAAAAAAAGAAAGCGCAAAAAAATCACCTTGACAGAAAAAAGCTTTTTCTGTTGAAAATTAACGTCTAATATCACTGATGGCCAGAACTAATGCCCTCTGATGTGTTAAATGATTTTCCTTTCCCATGCAGACATATTCATAATAGCAAGAAATGCTGATACAGTTAAAATTCAAAAAGGAAACCCTGTCTCTGCAACTGAGTACCAGCACTTTCACTGTGAATACACCAATATGTCTTGCATCACTCTGCAAAGATGAGATGGAGCTTAAGACCTGCCCAGCTGCATCTTCACCACCACTAAAGCGGTGAAATTAAAGCCAGCTGTGAGCTGTTCCTGCTCTTCTCTTTGGAGCACCTCTGTGCTGAACTAGCCAGGTATAAACAGTTCCTGTTGCTACAAGGGGATGCTTTCAGACAAAGATTTGTGAGGATACTAAGTCAACTAATTTAGCTATTCTCCTTTCATCCAAAAATTATATTAACGTATAAAATGGACAAATGTTTGATAAATGGCTGTTTAATGAGTCCATGAGAGGGTATCATCTATTTTAGTCTTATTTGCAGATCAGTCCCATCCTAGTACTCCTCCCTTCCAACTATTAACAGCAATCTTTTTCTGACTAAAGATTTTTTTTTCTTGCAGAAAACAGGATTTTTAAGTTCCCCAAACTGTGATACTGCTTCAATATGTCAGGCTTGCCGTGCTATCTATAGCACATCCTATCAGCATGTTAGGTTTAAACTAGTGTTTTGGGAAGCAAATCATGAATTCCTTCTTCCTTCTCCTCTCCCACCATTCTGCTGCTCCTGCTTGTTCTCTCACCAGGTAAATATTGTCCCAGTCCTCCAGCCCTGGCTCACTCACCAGTGCTACCTAGTTCCTGCTTACTGTGGCTGGATATTCAGCTGACCCCACTGAATTTAGAACCCCTGGCAGAAGTCTGGACAGTTCTTCGTTGTCAAAACAAATAGTTGTCAAAGCAATCCATGAACCTTTTATCAGCAATAATCCTAAAATCATAACATTGGGATGACTGAACACTCTGGTTTTACAGACTTACTTGATGTCTTCCAGATCTAAACCATCTAAACTGGTACCCTTAGTCTCAGTGCAAAAAAATACCAGAAAAACCCTGCACCTCTCTGTCTCTTGAGGTCTCCTAACCCAACTCTCCTGAAAACTGGGGATCTTCATTGTGCCATGGTCAAGCTTCCTTATGGAGGTGAAAACTTACACCTTATGTGAACACTTAAAGGTAAAAGCATTTCCCTAAGGTGACAAATAAAAGTCTTCCTCAGCTTCAGATTGTTTAGAGCTTATCCTCCCACTCCCATAACCACACAGTCAAGGAAAGTATCCTTGAACTTCAGGTTCTGTTCTTGATAAGAATGTTCCTCATGTCTCATATTGAAATGATGTCAAATTGCCACCAGGAATAAAAGAGGGCACAAGAGAGAACATGAGTGGGTGATGTCTGCATAGCATGAGGTAGAGACAACATGAGTTCTGGCTCCTAAAGTATTTCAGAAAATTAATACTAAGCTTTTACCTGCCAGGAGAATTGGAGCGTTCCTCCCAGAAGTAGTCATTAGGGCTTTCTAAATGGAAACAGGATTAAAGGATTCAAATCTCTTCAGAGATAAGAGAGAGAAGGTTTCCCTTTACCACCATGAGTGTTATGATTACTTAGCAATGATGACCACTACACAGTCTGAATTGATTCAGATCTGTCAGCGCTTGTTGGACAGCTAACACTGATAGCTAAGTTCTGCTAACAGTTACTGGATCAAACTCCTGGGGACACTTGGAAAAAGAGGTGGCCTAAACTACAGAAGGGTGCCTCACTCGCCTGCCCAGGAGTCATCTGAACATGGATGAATAAATAGATATGCTTAGGGAGATTTCAGGTTGGCTGGCAAAGCACCTCCCGTGTGTACTAAGGAGAAGCCCAGAGGACCCCCATTAGCCCTCTTCTCTGCAGGGACTGGGGAAGACTATACAAGGCAGCAAAGTATTATCAGCTGACCAACCCCCGGACCTGAGGAAGATAAACCAGGTGAGACTCTAAGGCAGGACAGTCACTTTCTCATAGCACTGAATGCTCTGGATCATATCCTACACTTCAGCAGATCTCAGTGCTGCACTTCCCCAGTCATATTCCTTCTATCTTAGCACTTTCTTGGCAACCTAACAACCTGAGTGTGCCCACCAATCTGCAATGTAGCTACCATTCAAACTACCTGTTAAACTGTGTATAACAATTTTTCCAACCAGAGAAGGAAGATAATGCAACCTGTGACCCAAAGGGACTATTTCACAGCCATTTTCCTTGTGTGTACAAATGACCTGGATACAGCATATTCCCTTTTTCCAAAAAGTCTGGTACTGAGCTTAGATCTGTTCAAGGACTGCATTAACCTTTACACTGTTATTTACATGAATTTGTCATCTTTTAATTACTGCTGGTTCACCCACAGAAAAAGCTGCCCTCTTCTTTTTAAGTAATGGCTGGATACAGGAATTATTTGTGGGTTACTGAACACATCCCTAGTCATTAGTCTACAGTTCACTTCAGAAGAGGTTGATTACATTAACAATCCAACCATCACAAGACACTTAGAAATGTAGTAGGTTTTTGCTTATTGTGGTTTTTTTTAAATAAAAACCCACGCTGCAAAATAAAGCAAATGTAAAAAAATGCATTGTGCTTTTTTGTATCAGTGTACTGTCTTGAAGGTTCTCTGAAGACAAATATTTCCTTTAACTTGTGGGAAAACATCAAATACTTGTATGTACTTCAATATGCAATCTATGGAAGCAAAAAAATTAAAGGAAAGCCACAGTCACAGTGCAAAGGAGCATACTGCATGGAATCTGAGACAATTTTGTTGATTTGTTTCAAATATACCTGTCTTTTTCATTGCTGTTTAGCATCCCTAGATAGAAAAGCATGTATCTGCAGCAAGCGTCAAGTTACAATTTACTGTATGGTTTATTCACCAACCTATATCCACATAAAACACACTTATTGATTTCTTCTATTAAAGACATGGGTGATATCAACAATTCTGTACCATGGACCATGGGATAATCTCGTACTCCTGTGCAGCCTTCTATTCAAGAGCTTCACTTCTATCACACTGGGGTTAACACAAGAAGTTGTCTTCAACCCTGAATATCACTAACTCCATTCAGCTGTCTTCACATTGACATAAATGAAAAACAAGCCCTGTGGAAGCATAAACAAACTGGTATAATAACTGATAAGCTACAAAAACCTGTTATTTTCTTACAAGCTTCTCCATTCCCTGCAATTTCTTCTGAGATGGAATCAGGTCATTTGAAGCACATACAGATTACCTTTTCCCAGGTATCCCTGCTTAAGCACTATCTTTTCAATACATTATGTAAATTTTCATTAGAATTAATTAATCTATTTACTGCCAATAACTTGCTGGTTGGATTTGGCACTTTCTCCATTAATGACTCACCCAGCAACCAAAAGTCATCTTTATGGATTTCTTATTACATATGATTTTCATTCTAAATAGTATGGTTTTCCAAATTTTGTTTTAGTGTTCTGGATATGCTCGTCAGTATTTTGTAGAATTAGTAACCTTATATAAGATAATATTTTTTTCTAAAATCATGAACAAAGGTAAGAGAATCTCTAACTTAAAATACCTGTTTAAATTTACTTCTTTTGGGAAGTTACTTACTTACTTTAAGTATTGTATAAACAATGAATTTCCCTGATACTGAACTGTTTAGGTCTCTAAAATTTAAGAATAATTTATAAGAAGAATAAGCACCCTGCAGATGCTACGGAAGTTGGAAAACCCATAATCTAAAATAAACAGGTTTTTTAAAAACATAATATTCTCAATATCCCTTTATAGTGACAGAAAAATCTCTTAGAAGATTAGTTAGTACTTTTACATATATTTGACACTTTGACAAGGAAATCAAATGCTGCATGCCACAGGTATGAAGAAGATGAGGTGTCTGATTTTTGTAATGCTGTGAGGGGAAGCGGCAGCGCAGCTGCTTTCTCAGAAGTTGTGGAATGGTAGGAAGGTTGTCCTCGGACAAAGGGGCATAAGGCAGTCAAAGGGCTATCACAGACCAGACTCTTCTCCTTCAACATGCTTGTGATACACCTCTAAAAGGAATAGCTTTTAGATTGAGTATGTTGTTAGAGTGGCCATCAATTAAATATTTTAAAAGGTGATACATGTTAACTTACTATAATAGTAGTTAAATCTTTTTCTGATATTTAACCTGTAGCCTCCGAGGAGCAAGAATGTGCCTATCCATTTTTCCCCAAAAGCACCTTAAAGAGTTCACATTGACACAGCAATCAGCTGCACACTGAAGACTTTGTTTTTAAAAGATCATAAGAATCATGAGAACATAATACTAACTTGAGTATTTAGGACTAAACATAAATTTTACCAAAGCATAATAACCATTCAAACGTTGAAATCTGTAATTAATCAGGAATTTTATAAATCAGTAAAAACTTTCATGTTGACCAAGGAGACTTCAGCTTGCCTCTTTGTGGACTCTCCCCAGCTTGACAGCAAGAATATCCACAGGTGTTAGTGCTGTGTGAGTTACAGCAGACACACTGCATGTACTTTTCACAATCATGCTAACGTTTTTGTCACTGTGAAGAAAGATAACAGCATTACACCATAATTGAGAAATTGGATCAAAAATACACAGACATTTCAATATAGCTTTTTTGTGGGTGGCATGGTTTGAATTGAACAATATTATATGTTGAACATATCATGGTGCAGAGCATTCCCTATTTCTTTTTGCATTATGCAAGCTAGACTGATGTTTATGCAACTCTCATTAGTTATTAATATATTTGAAGAGAATGTTTAAACAGTTTTTACTTCTAAGTTGCTTTAGTATTTTTCTTTTATAATTGCAGCAGATATTATTGTTGTCATTGTGGCCAAGGTGAGTCACAGAATCAGAGGCCTCTGAACATGATCTTTTTTAAAAAATGCAAAAAAAAGATCATTAGGAGGAGCTTTGTCAATGGCTTCACTGTGGCCAAATCATCTTTGAGAAAAGTGAGCTGTGGATTTAAATTCTTGGCTCCTAGACAGCAGCAAGATCTGATCCTTGACAGTATTGAATGAGAAAGAGGAGGTCACTTACAAAGTCTATAAATTAAAAGCTCCAGTTAAAACAGAACTTACAGTGCATGAGGCTCTTTAAAACAAGGGGAAATAAATACAATTTAGAATCAAGACTACTATGAAACTCATCAGGGAAGATGATGAGGAAGACTTACATATCAAAAGCCCTAGTAGAATATGGAGAGCACCTTGAGCTATCAGAGTATAGAAGCAACATGCTGCAAAGATCATATCACTGCATGGAACAAAAAGAAAAGTGGGACTATAAGGAGACAACAGAAGGCAATGCTCATCATATCTGTTAGCATAAACTGAACTCCCTTAAGAAATAATGCACTGGCATTTAGGCTAAATAGTTTAGTGTCTCTCTCCTATGATATATTCATATAAAGAACCTAAAACACAGTTTTAAAAATGAAGGTTGCTAAGTTACAGCATACTTTATCAGCTAATTTAGCATTTCTAAAGACTCATATTGAATGAAACAGACAACAGTGGTTATCTGTCCTATCACTTTCGAGCAGATAAAAATTATTCTTCTCTGGTGTGAAAATTTAATTTTAAAACAAACTAATGTATGTGCTTTTCTGGCAACAGAAATGTAATTGTTCATTTCCATGCTGTAAGTTGTATGATTTTAACAGGAAAATACATTGTTAGAAGTGTCTCTCAGTAATGAGTTTGGTTCTCTGGATATTTTAAAAAACATATTTAACCTTTTCCATTACTGTTGTTACTAATGTACCAACAGTATAAGCCACTGTGCTCCTAAAATGCAGATGCCTGTATAGATTTAATTACCTTTAGTTTAGCCCTGTTGGAAGATTTCTAAGTTACAGTTTCTGGAAATAGCACAGCTGCCTTAGGCCTGGTCAAGCCTTATACAGTCACCCAAAGTCACTAGTAGCTCAAAAATATTATTTCAAAATATTCCACTCTGTACAAGAGATTTCAGTTCATGCTTCAGCAAGGTGATATCTTTACATATATTCCTAAACTCAAACCAAATTGCCTTGGTATGAAACCCAACGGAGAAAAGATGTCTGGGTAAAGTTAGAGGAAAGAGACAAGTTACATTCACATCATAGCAGATGTTATAACATCAGTTATATGGAAATTATAGGGTAAAATACAGTTGCTGCTCCCTAGATGGAATGTGGTTGGCATGCTCAAAGCTTGAAAAAATAATATGCAAAGATTTTCCCAAGATGGAGGGAAACATTAAGGAAAAGAGGAAGGTCAGACAAAGATAGCTGCTCATGATCTGCAGTTCAGACACAGCCAGATGTCTTTGCAAATTTGCCTTGCATTCCCTACAGCCTTCAGGACAGGACTGGCAACTTTCAGGACAACCAAATAGGTAAACAGATACAAAAATGGAGTTTGAGGAGTGGAGGATTCCATGTTATAATTTTAATTTTAACTAATTTAAAGTAATATCTATTCAAAGGACTAACAAGAAAAGTTTTGTACTACACTAAGAAGCTAAGAATCTGCATAGAGTTTTTATCAGTGCTGAGTTTCATAGTATTTTTGCACAACTGTTTTGTCCACGTCTTTACAGAAGAAGGAGTTGGTTGTGAACAAATCAGGAATCAGTATCCTTTGGGTCATTGGAACAGAAGTATACATAGAAAGTAATTGGCTGTATAAACATTAGGTATACTTAAAGTACACAAAGCTGCAGGACCACATAATATGCAACAATAAACATTATCAGATGTTTTCTAGGAAACTGGTGAACCTTTAAATTATATCTATAAAAGTTAAATAGCTTCAAAGGAGATTAAAGAGGAAACCAATTCTGTTGATTTTAAAACCTATAAGAACAACATAAGAAATTAAACAAGGTGTTTTAAAATAAGAATTGTTATTGAGAGAAATAATCTTAAGAAATAACTTGGAGAATAAGCCATATCAAAAAGGATAAGAAACTGTGTTGAGGGAATAGAGAAATGGGTATTCATTATTAACTCATGAGTTTGGAAGCTGTAGTTGTATTGGGGTTTTGTTTGGTTTTTTTCACAATACACAGAGGGTTAGTAATCAAGGATAGTGAGATGAGAGTTATGTGGTTTATATCACTCTGGGGCAACCTAACCTCAGCATATTAAAGAGAAACTGCAGGAAGTCTAGGACTTCAGCTGTCCATAATTGGAGGGTTCTCTTCTGAGAAGAAAAAAAAGTAAAACAGCAGGATAGTTCTAATTCTGGAGACAAATTATGTGGTTCGGAGAAAGAGATTGAGACTGCAAATCCTTCTCTTCCTATCAAGTGAGAAGCTAAACAAGGATGCATGAAGAATGTCTTCCTTCTTGACTCCACTCAGGCTCATGGAAGTGAGGCTCACTGTTCTGTGGGAAGGGCTCTGCTTCACCAACTAGAAAGCTATATTCTTCCATTTTAATAGATGGTTTCAGAACTGGCAGAATCGGGCAGACTGAATGTACTGCTACCAATTGTCAAATTTGCAGAAAGAAGGAAGCAGTAAGTTGAGCACCAGAGTCTTATTTGGATAGCAGTACACTTGTAACAGTGTACTCTCTTCACTTGGAGAGTAAAGTAACTCATTACAGCTTGGCTTAGTTGAGGAGAATCTTAACTAGGTGAAATGAGCTTTATTTCATTTAGAAGATTTCATCAGTTTCAGGAAAACTGCACTCGGAGAAGCAGTAGAAGGATCAAAAATGCTATCCTCAAAACAAAAGGAGAGGACCACAGCCTAAACACAGCTTTTCACATGTGATACAGCAAAAACTGATTTTTATGACTGATGTTTTAACAAATAAGATAACAATAAGTAGAGATCAAAATTTAAGACGTAATTTATTTCAGATTTTAATGCAAAGCATAGTATAAACTGGTAGTAGAAGAATGGCTGGTGACCGGGAGAAAAAGAAGTTTGAGATCAAAGTCATTGCCCATAAGTTCAAAGGCACAGCATTTATTATTAAGACCTGTATCTATCTTGACTTGAACATAATATTTGTGAAAAAGAAATTCAAGCAAAATGGAAAATATGAGCATCATAATTGAAACTCAAGGCATTAAATTCAAATTTTTCTATATATACTTGGAAAATTCTATTCTGTCCAATTAAAATATGACTTATATAAATAATAAACTAGGTTTTCACTTATAGTTTTATTATAAATGAGGCTCAATTACAGATAATTTTTCTCTCAACATATTATTTCCTGCATTATAAAATAAAAGATACCAAAACTTCCATTGAACACAATTTCAAGCCTATAAATCACCAACTACTATATCTATATCATGAGATAAGAAATTGAATATAATGATGTGAAAATATATTTCTCATAATATCATGTTATTCTGAGCTCATTATTTTCAATATATGGTTTTTATGCCTAAATACAAACTAAAGTATCTTATTTCTATACACAATATAGAAAAGTCATCTTCAGAGTGCATGTTGATCCACCTACTACACAGTGAAATGGTAACTGAGGGTTTCTATATTATCGATCACTTGAATTATAAGCATGCCACCAGCAATATCAGGGGTCAAACATTAAAATTTTTCTCATATTCAATGGCTATTTGGGCAAACACTAGTGACACCAAGTCATGTCATACTGAAATGACCTTTTAACAAAAATACCATTAATATATGGTAACACATACACATCTTCTCTTCCTAAAACATGGAGTATGGTCACATTAGCAAGTTTATAAGAGCTATAGCTGCATCTAAAACTTCTTCCTGCTCTTTGATGTTGTACAATCACCAACTGCTCCTTTGAAATGCAGCAGCAGCTGAACCAAATCACCCTCAATCGACATTAGTGATAACCCATTCAATCTCCTGTCCCACAGTTGACCTCAGTCTGGTTTTGATCAGAAATAGTTTGGTTAAAAAAGCATTCACCTTCACAGTCTGACAAGGAGAGTCAGGTAAATTGAAAGCTATTTTTGTTAGCATTTCAATATTGTATAGCCTATTACAAATATCTATATAATCAGCATTGCATAAAGTAGATTGTATGTTATCTGAACTTTCAGCTGATAAGCAGTTGATCAGAGATTCATATTTTAATATACAGCTAAACAAATTCATCAGCATAAAGGCTTTTTTTAATATATATCCTGGGTTATAAATTGACATCAGCAGCAGCTTTCATGCCAATGGTATCAAATATATGATCAATGCTAGTGAGAAATTCAAAGTGACTTTAGACAGCAATGTCCTAAGCTACTTTACTCTGCTGACTGTTACAGGGTTGTGGATTTCAATATGCATTTTAATTTGACCTTTTACAGCCACATTACCCTTTCACCAATGGTTTTCATCTTTCCTGTGCCTGCTTTGGATTCTGGAGTAACCCTGTCCAACTTAGGATTTGGCATTATCCAAAATCACCACTATTTCCCTGGAGCTAAATGTTTCTTTGATTCTTCTAATCAAAATATGTGATTATATGACAAAAGAAATATTTCTGTTTCAAACAAATTTGTCTTAGAAAGGTTTAAGACCCTCAGTTCTAGTAGGCTGGTGTTGAAAACTGTATTTTTCTGTGCAAAACTGGGGACATTCTAGCCAGGTTGCAAATACACACTATTGTTTTCTCTGAAACTTTAACATAAATAGCCTCTAATTTACCTATTTAAAATAATATGTTCCAGTTTCAAACTTAGGACAGGTAAATAATGTGTTTCCAGAAGCACAAGACATAGAACACTTAGTTTTCAATAAATTAATTTTGTCATATGGGATATGGCATCATATTAATACTAAATTTTCACCCTCTGTGCCATCCACCAGCAGAAACTAGATTCTAGGGACACATAAGCAAGTATCAGCCATCATTTATGGCCATGCATCCCTACTGCCTTTGGATGGAATTGCACTTTTATGATTGGCAGAATTTTGCTATTTAATGTAGCTGCAGACAGCTCATTGTCTTGGTGATTACAGAAGTTTTCCTACAAATGCAGATTCCAGTTTACATAGTATTCTTAGAGGCTGTCACAGTTACCTCTGATTGATGTATATATGTTTGGCTGCATTCAAATACTGTAACCTGGAAAAACTGTCAGAAAAAGAAGCAAAACACTCAGAAACCAAAATATCTGAAGTAACATCTAAACAGACCCTAACAGATATTTTAATGACCTGTCCCAAGGCCAAATCAGCTATATCTGTCTCATATCTGAGACATTTGTGTAGCCTTTTCTCAAAGACCTCCAAGCGTGAAGACTTTGTAGTTTCTTCCAAGCAATATTTTGCAGCACTTACCTAACCCTGCTCTTAAAGTACTATTCCTGATTTCTGATTTAAATCTTTCCTGCTTCAGTTTAAGCCCTCTGCTCCTCCTCTCCTCTACCTCTCCTTAGCTGATGGGAAGCTCTTGACTGACAATACTGGTCACACAGTTTAGAGAGACCTGGGCCCAGGAGGAGATGCTGGTTTAGAACCAGACCAGTTACAGGAACTGGAGGCAGGAATGGTTTATCTCAGAGATGAACTTTGTTCTGTCAATCCTGTTAAATATAAAAGAGTCTTGTGTGTAAATGTGTTAAACGTGTTTAGAGGGTGAAGTGTGTCTTTCCCAGTAGTACTTTTGTAAATTTGTGCTCTTCTGCCATGAGGAATCCTTGAGCAAATATGCACACATTCACATCTATTCCCAAACTAGGAATATTTGTAAAAACAGTTTTATTCAATTATTTAGGTTTTAAAATTCATACAACAGCTGTGTTGTTTAGTATCAGAGGCCTTACAGATGTTGATTTATGAAATGCATTCCCTGTTCTTTTAACACAATAAGTGCTACTCTGATGTGAAAGGAAAGGTTATTGTCTTAATACACAAATTAAGGATTCATTTGCTTTACAAAAATTTTTACTGCTCCTAATTTTCTTCATTTCTTTCTGGGTGTTTACAGAAACTTTGATTGTGTATAACCGTTGAAGTTACAGTAGTTGTTCTGTTAATCTTCCCACTCCTCCCTTCCTTCTTTCCATTTGATGATAGGGACACATCTGCCATTTCCTGGCTTTCTAGTGCATTAGCTGTCTTATACAAATCCAGTGCAACTTCTCATTTTTATGAGAGTCCCTCAGTTAGTCTCAAATGTCCTAGGAAGAAGTCCTTTAGGTCCAGTGATTCAAAAGTATGCAACTTATTCTGTCAACTTTATAACAGTTCTTGAAGAGAAAAAAGTAAGGTAGGCTTGGGAGACTGCGAGACTAAAAATAATCTGGAGTACACAGCATAACCTTTCCTTTGATTACAAACCAAGAAGCACTGAGCCATCAGGCCTTTCTGCTTCTTAAATTATTTTGTCAATATTTTATCACTGAAGTTTCTTTAGAAGCTTCTTAGAAGAATCTAAATTCCTTAGATTTGCAAGTATTTAAGCCTATATAAATTCACATCTACTATTAATATTGTGGTATTTTTTAAATGGGATGGCAAAATACCCTGGAAAAGACATCTTAACTGGGGCTAGGAGGAAATAATTATTAGACAGGCTGGTAGGTCCTGCAGGAAGGTGGAGAAACTGAAATAAGATAGCAGGGGAGCAAATATTTCTGAAAGTTTCTAATATGCAGAATAATTTATGATTTTTCTGCCATAAAATGTTCTAAGAAAAATTTACAAAGTGTTATGATGATTACAAAGAAGAGAATGTGATCTTAAAGGTATGAGACACTTGTAATTTCTTTTTCCTTAAATTGTGTAAACTTTTATGCTTGATAAGCACTTAAGAATGATGTTGTGTGCCAAAAAAAGTCATTAAAAGAAAGCATTAAGGCCACAGTGTCTTGGCATAAAAATAGCAGATAGTCAAAGTTCCTTTATCACCCAAAATTATTGGAAATTTTATTTTAAAAAAATAGTCTCTCCGTTTTTCTTTTGAGTTCTAAATATAACAGAAGTAACCTTGATAGATGCAATAAAATTCAAAGTCTTGGAAAGATGCCATTTCCCAGACATCACTGGGAAAAATATTCAGGAAATTGTTTAAAATTCCTCACTCCTCTCCCAAGTATCAATGAAAAAATGAATACAGCATTTCATTTCTGCTTGGCTAGAAGTCCTGGATATTCTAAGAGGCTATTAAAGAGATAGCTTTAGCACATGAAAAATGCATGCTAGTTGTTTTGTTCTTATGTCAGATATTTAGCACACTGTATATCAATCGGCTTGTAAGATATAGAGTTTAATCTTTTCTGGTTTTATTGCTTTACCATTTCCCTGTACTTATATTGCATTCTGTGAAGATGAAACTTTGATTTAAAATTTTGCATTTGTAGGCCAGAGTGTTAATAATGCACACACAACTCAGACAATCACTGATGGGAATCACACCATTAGGCTTTACAGGCCAACATCCCCTCTATGGATTAGTGTCAATTTGTAGTCCCAAATGAATTCACATTGAGTGTACATACAGGACAGTAATGTCCTTTGGACAAGAGCTGCTTCTTGTTGTCTGTGCAATACCAAGCACAGTGTAGCCTTTCATGTATAGAGTTTCCAATACAACATAGGGACTTAAAATGGAAAGGTTTTCTGGGGCCCTGGGGGCCACTGTCCTCCCACTGTAGCCACTGAGCCCTAGAGACCCTTCAGAAAATAGATCAAACAGGAAACCTCTTAAGCTCCACCTTGCTGGCAGGCAGCGACATTTACTCTCACTGTACTCTTTCCTGTGCTGGTTTTGTTCTCATTTCCAAGTTCCCACTTCCCTTTCCTTTTTTTACTACATACAGGTGTCCCTTTTCCAATTTTTCTTTCATTCTTTCTTACTCTGAGCCTTCATCCATGTTTCTGTCTCCTACGTTTCCTAGAATTATCTTCTTCTCTGGGATTGTCCAAGCACCATCACTTCTCTAATACACAGCGTTTTGTGTTCACATGTTTCAGATTAGTGTTATCAGGGTTAAAATATCTTATCTCATAGGAAAATTTATAATCTTAATTTTAAAACCTCCTGCCATTAACTATATCCCCCACTGTTAAAGTTTCCAGCATTTTTTTATTTTAATAACTAATAATTTCTTCATCACACTACATTTTAGTCATATCCTGAAATCAATTTTCTTTTTTAATCTGAACTTTGCATTTTCTGATTTTTGAATGTATCCCTTCAAACATTTGGCTTTGTTGCATTATTTTCACATGTTATGAGTTATGCATGAACATGTGATGTCACATTGCACAAAAGGTCCATGAACACCTTGGTCTGAGTGACACCTAGAAAAAAAGTTGGTCCCCCTCTCAAGAATGTCTACTTCCTACAACCTGTCTTTTTTTTAAACAAAGGCTGATCTATCTTTATACATCTAAATACATTACTTCAGTGAGTAATTTACAAATTCTGAATCCCATATGGCAGACATGCCCAGCAGTCCTGAACTGTAACCTCAGTATCAGACAAACCCTCTCTCCTGAATTCTCTGCCAGCTGTCTGAAGCTTCCTGCTCCTCCCCACACCCAGTACAAGGAATTTATGTCCCTAACAGCACCATGAATTCTACCCAGCTCTCAGGCTGGCTCTCAGGCTCTTAGATTGCTAAGGATTCCACTTCCCAAGCCTCCTTTACATTTAGCCTGAAGTGTTTTTTCATAGACTTGTATTTAGTACAGATGGCAAGCCATAAAACTGTTAGAAAGATTATTTATTTTGAGGTATTTCATCAGGAAAAACTCACCAAGATGACTCAGTTCATTTCCAAGGCTATCCTAAGGCAAAATATGTTGGTAGTAAAGTCAAATAAATCACACATACAAAAAACAATTACAAACAATTGTGATTTTTTTATGGAGAATAAATTTTAAAAGCTGTAAAATAGGAGCTAAACTCTTCTAGCATTAAAATTTGTTCATACATTCTAATCCGGGCCAGCTGTTTAGCATGCAGAATCTATTATCTTTCATAATCATTAGCCTGTGCCTTGAAACTTACTTTTTAATGCTATAAATTGCCAGAATACCATTTTAATAATTACATATTGAAATATTAAAGGTACAGACCCAAATTCTGCTAAGACGTGCATGTCTCTCAGAGCTGTATTCACCCACAGGAAGGCTTAATATAGAATAGGTATGTCAAGTAGATAATATGTGATCCTTTTCTAGATTATATCAGTCTAAAATATTTTAATATTTATCAAGTGTTCTTCTTCTGTGCCTGCAGTTTACATACTTGGCCCTTGTACCCCACCATGAGAACTCTTTCCTGGTGAAGGGCGCCACCTGGAATAGATCTGAGAAGAAACAGGTGACTCACAAGAGATGGATGGGCTCAGAGTTGCCTGCCCAGTCATCAGACTCCTCTTAGCTCCATCTTCAGTAAATTCTCCTCAGTTAACTCTGCCCTATCCCCTGAAATTCCCTATGGATTTTACTGCCATATATCTAGAGAAGTGACCTTTCCTGGCAGGGACAGAGCACTGCCTCCAGAGGCAGCAGTGCAACTCCTAGATCTGAACAGAGAGTTCAGGGAAAGCCTAGGATATCACAGCCTTGCTTCTTTAAACATTTTCTACTCCAAGTGAATTTGAATTTATCACTTCATGATGAGCAGCTTGACAGCACATAACCAGACAGCAGAAGCATCAAGGCTGTAAGTCAAGACAAGTATTCAGAAAACCTGGAGCCAAGTAGGGAAAGAAAGAAACTAACTCCAGAATAAAGATTGCAGTAACAATGGGATCCTGACAAACCTGGAAAGAGTGAGCAGTGTGACCAAAGCATCAATACACCAAAGAGGAGCTATGATGTACATAGAACTCACATATGATTATTATCAAGCATACAAAAATACCTGGGCTATTGTGGAGAGCCTCACTCTTCCTGGCATGCTGTTGGGTGCCCATGAGAGTGCCCAATAAAGGCAGGCTACTTTTATCAAATTTCTGCGACTCACTTCAAGACAAGAGACATCTTTGTTTCTCTTTATGGTCATTTGAAAATAACAGGATTATTTAAATCACAGTTTCTTGTCTGTTTTGGTCTCTGTGTAAGAATTATTTGAATCACAATCTACAGTTGCCTATTTCTGCATTCTCTCTAAAGGAAAACTGTGATAACTAGCTCAGAGCTGAATATTTACACTAGAGACATCAGCATTTGGTGAGATGAATTTAAGCCTTAGAGTTTAAACTGAGAAGACAAAGAATTGCAATTTAATAGCATGAACAAAACCATGGCTTGCATCAGCATCTTGCAATACAACCTGAGATTTTTATCTTTGTAGAAAAAGGGGTTACCAGAGGGTCTTGGCCTTTTTAAAACATTATTGAATGTTTGTTTACTAAGTACAAGGCTAGCAGGAAAATAAAGAAAAGAAAGCACAGGTGAAGGACTACTGAATACAGGACAAGGAACACAACAGGAGAGCGTGCATGATTGACATGAGGTCAGCAGTGTGTGGGACATGAAAAGGTAAAACCAACAGCCAGGACTTTTAGGGTTAGCAGTATCCAGCCAGACCTTCAGCCCAATAACATAATCATCACCTGATGAGCCCAGATTTGTTATCCTGAACTTTCACAGATCATGAATACAAGACAATGGCATGGACTTGAAAAACAAATTTTCTGACATTTAAAAGCAATAAAAGCTATGGCATATCTGTGTTTTTGTGAATCTGACAGCATCCTCTTGATTTTTTGAGCTTTCCTCCAAAACTGAGCGAAGGCATTAAACTCACTTTTACAAAAACTAAAGATCTCTGGAGTGCTTTATGGAGCAATAATTGAGCTTCTAATAGAAACAATAAAAATTGTTGGATTTTTGTTAAAATTTCAAGGAATTAACAAAAGACATGTTATTTCTGACCATATTGTATGCCTGTCCTTTATTCAGCATTGTAGGGCCTCAGGCTAACTCTGCTTCTTCTTTATTACATAAGCTGCATGATTTAAGTGATTCAAGCTGTCATATGAACTCTCCTCCTATCACAGTCTTGACAGAAATATCTACCACTTAGGTCTCTATTGTGACTGGTCTGAACAGAAAGGAAATTATGTTTCTGGTATTCTCTCTTAGTAGCAACAAAAGATCAGCATTACCTGACATAGAAAATAGTTGAGTTGCAAAACTATTTCCTTTGTAAGAGTTTCTGCCTTTGAATTTTTCCCATGCTTGAACTGAAGGCTGCTTTTACAGTGCATCTGGGAATGAGATCTCATAAGCAACATGAACACTGAAGTGACTCATGACCACTTTTCTCTTTCAGGCAATTGATACCTGTCCTGAGTCCAGAATCACTACAAATCTTATCTTCTCCTGTGGTTAGCAAAAACCACACCTAGATCTCTAAGCATTCTCTGTGATCATATTGTGGGGACAAAGGAGATAAATGGAGACTATTGGTGTTGATTAAAAATGCCCATGGCAGATAAGAGGGTACCATGGAGCACAGGGAGTGTTTCACTACCTGAGTGCCTGAGGTTCACACCATGAGGACTAAAAAAGCAAGCCTCACAGTGCCTCACAGAAAGCAGCAGCAGTGAATGAATCAGGCCTCCAGCCACATCCCCTGACCAGAGTGCAGACTACACGTGAAAGTTCACAGAACTGAACAAGGTAGAGCCACAGTTGCAGACACAGGCACTTTGGACTGTATTAAAAGACAAAAGTGTCTTGTTCTGTCTGGTACTTAAACTACAGAGCACATGCCTGCATGTCAATGTCTCTCCCACCTGACTTAAACAGAATTCTTCAGTGATAGTGCTTAGCACAAGTAGCATAAGAAAAGAATGATTCTTTAAATTCTCCATGTTCAGGTACAGGTACCACAAATATTAAAATCTTTCTTTTCTCTGTGGCAAGTCATTTAAATGTTTTTCATTTCTATTATACCAACATTTTCTTATATTATCATATCATTATAAATAAGTAATTTGCTTCATTTGGCATTAAAAATTGTTAGTTTCAAAAGGAATAAAACCTCCAAGGATGATTAATTCATTGTGATTTGGAAAATAATTCTAAAGAAACATTTAATTTGAATTTTAAAAATTTATGAAGGATTTTCTCAAAAGCAATTTGCATCCATAGTGGGTTGGCTTTTGCTCCTTGTTGTTTGTACAAAATACAGATCTTGGGTAACAGCACAGCTTTCATGTAAACATACATTTAGGCATCTTATTTTTCATACATTCTGGGTTAAGTCCTAAAGGAAATAAATGCCACAAAGTTAAACTGATTTACATCAACTGATATGGCAACTTACACTGTGTGATAATTTAGCTTGCCTTAATTATTTTGAATTGCTTCAATTTATCCTACACATCCATGGAAAATTAAAAATACAAGAAGTGAAACTTCCATTTTCAGCTCCTTTTGACTCTTCTGTACTGCCCTGATTTGCCTGTAGTGAAGAAGATTGTATCAGACAGACTAAGGGTGGATCAATACAGGCAAAATGACAAATACCTCAATGTTTCATTCATGTTTGACAGCTCTGTGTCACATATTTTTTCTGAAACTCCTGTTAGGAAGCATAAGAGATAACACTGTGACCCTCCAGAAGAA
Source organism: Molothrus ater (assembly GCF_012460135.2). NCBI lineage: Eukaryota > Metazoa > Chordata > Aves > Passeriformes > Icteridae > Molothrus > Molothrus ater. Next base: position 81,358,762 of record NC_050480.2, read on the forward strand.
ATAAACATGGCAGAGATTTTTTACCTCAAGATTTTCATTATTAAAAAGTGGAATGAAATAAGAATATATTGGCCAGTCACTTGTGTGGTGTAGATCAGTCTACCACCTTTAGTTTTAGAGTTGCCTTTTCAACTTACATCAGAAAACAATTTGGCATTAGAAAGCCTGTGATTCTCTGAAATCATTACATCTCAATAGAAAAAGTTACATCATTAATTATCAGCTACATCATCAGCCTTTCTGGAAAACAGCTGGAAAAAGAAAGAAATTGTTGCCAATTTGCAAAGAGTCTTATTTTCCAACCACAGTGATGCAACAATCTTTGAAAGAGACAGTTTAAAAAAGAAGGGGACCAACATGTATTTTGAGGAATTTCATAGAATTTCACCTCAGTTATTTCATAAGCATCAGAAAAATATCAAAAGCAAGCTCCCTTCTGAGACCAGAGAAAACTTTAGTGTGAAAGCTCTCCAGCCTGAAGTGCCTTGTATATTACAGCATCATTTTGCAACCTCTCTTCAAATATTTCTGTCCCTAAGGTTTCAAATTCAAAGGCTCAGAAAGCAGGGGTCACTTAGTCTCCATTTCCATGAAGGATTTTTAAATAAACCTGAGATCACTGTAAGTCTTTTCCAGAAGAAACATTTCACACTATAGCAAAAAATTCCCAGAGTCAACAGAATTTCAGAAATGGAGATTTTGATTTACTCAGTTTTCTTTTCTCTCTGAGTGCAGAAAAGAAACAGAACTTTACCCAGGATTTATATTAATTTCCTGAACATTTGGAACCTTCCCCTCTTCCAAATGCCACTGGCTGATGGGATGATATGCATGGGTATCTCTAGCACAAATATTTTCATGTGCCACCCCACTACCCATTTTTTAGAAGGTGAAAGATTGTGCACAATCAGGAGCCTGAACACAGCTGCTCCTTTCAGGTGTGTGTATTTAATCCATTCTGCTCTCATAGGAGATTGCAAACATGATCTCAAAGCCAATTCTCAAATAATGCTATGTCCTCAAAATTAGGACCTCTGAAAAAAATATTCTTCTTTTAAAAATTGGAAGTAACATTCTCTCCAAAATTCCTCCAAAAGTTTGTTGACAACTCAATCTTCCCTGTGCCTTCCTTCTGTGAAGGAAACAGAGCATTTCTGAGGACTTAATGTAGGGTTATAAGAAAAGAACTGCACTGGGAAGGATGGTCTTTGTTGACAAGTCACCAGACTGACAGACACTTCCCACTTACTAATTTCCTTGCTTGCAAGAAAAATCATGCTTGCAAGAAAACTCTAAGAAAACACTGAGTTATTTTCATTGCTCCAATTCTTCTTGTAATCTTGGCCTGCTCATTCAGGTCAAAATGAAAGCAGACAGACAGATGGATGTGTTCATTAGGAGCAGAATCTGTGTAGTCCATCCCTTAGTGTCCAAGCACTCAGGGCAGTGTGCTGACTATCTAAGGATAGACTCTTAAAAAGAAATGTGAGTTCAGCACCATAGCATGAGGTGTTTTTTTCGGTGCCAATGTTAAACTAGTTTAAATGATACAAGCTTCCTGTGAGACAATAATTGGCAGGGTGGTGTTGATGCCATTTACTTATTAATATGGAACTCTAATCAAAATAACTTAGGAAATAAATGACTAAATATGTTCTAAATGTAAAATAATTAAACATTAAGAGCATGATATTTATATGATATTCCGAGCAAGTATGTATATTATATCAAATATGTTATGCAACTTTATCTAAAAGGATAGATTAGGCCCAATGAAGGAAAGCAAGAAAGAGAAGAAAGGAGATAAAGAGCTGATGGGGAAGGAATTTACTAACAAAAATATTATAGCACCAGAAAATCATGGTACTCACAGTTATATTTCCCCATGTATACTACATGTTATTCAGCAAGAATGGATGGTAATGTAGCAGATGAATACTCATTTCATATTCTGAATTCCAAATCTTCACAGTCATATTGCACTGTTTGACCCTAGCCCACCTATCCTGAATGAAGAGGAATCATGCTGGGCTGAAAAGATCCTCCCTTAGCTCCTTTAGAGGACACTGACACTGCATAAAGCAGAGCAGCACAGAACACTCCAGGAAGCTGCAGTGTGCAGGGACAGCAGCATCGTTGCACCATGGCATTACTGCAGCTGAGCTGAGCATCTCTGCTGGTACAGCAACACTCTTCTGGGACTGGAACTTGCTCTTTCAGCCTGTGCTCAAATTTCCCCAGAGAGTACAGCAGGAGCAAACTCACAGCTGGTACAGCAGCCAACATTTATTATTAGGAGTGTCAGAAGCATTTCTGAATATGAGCTGAACAGTGTTCTTTGTATGTTGTCCCTGCCTCCTCTTTCCAGCAACCTTGAAGTTATTCTTAGGTAACTCCAAAACCCTTCACAGGGCTCTCAGAGGGGCAGAATAACCTTGGTACCACTGGTACCTCACGCATGTCTGAGCTTAACAACTAAAAAGGCCAGTAGGCAATGCTGCTGGCAGATTATTGACTTTCTTGTGATGGGACCTAACCTTTACAGACTGAGAAAAGATGCCATACTGAAAGAGCATACTTTGTGCTTAATTTCAATGCTCTAAAAAATACGCTAAGTATTTTGTCCCTATTTCTTATTTCCACGTGTTTAGAAGTAAATCTGTTTGTATATTTTGAGGAAGGAGATTTGGGATTTTACCCACATATGTACAAGAGACTAAGGTTTTCTGTCTATTTTGATTCTGCTTAGCTGTCACAATGTGAATAAAAAATATACAAGTATAAATTTTCCCGAAAACAGATAAACAAAAGGAAACCATCTGGGCAACCTTCCTAGGGAAACAGTGGCTGGGCCAACAATACACTGGATTTTGCTGCATCAGAAGGATGCTGTTAGTCATCAATTGTCCTCCTCTGCTCCTTCTTTGTAAAATAAACCCAAAGGAGTTAAGAGCAAATAGTAAATATTAATTATATCATCAATAGTTGTTAAATCAATAGCTATATCTGTGATATGCAGTAATAATTATTTTCTCCTCCTGCCTTTTCTTAATTTAAGTTCCAAATAATTTTTATTAATTGAGGATTTTTAAATGCGTTTTTATGTAAACTTCTCAGAAGGACATTTTGTAACACTTACTTTCATAGCCTGGCTGAAACAGATACTTTGTAGTAAGTTAAAATTGAAAAAAACCAAAAGTACTTAGAATCCTAAATGCTGTTACTGCAAAAGGCCTTCATTATGTGATCTGTGTTGATGCTCTGCTACAGTAGAACCAAACACTAATATGAGGATGTGGCAATTTAAAAAAATATGTTAGCAAGCCCAAAATGTGTCTGAGTTAAGCATATCCTGGTTGTCTTCATTAAAAAAATAGGTTTTGTGAAGAATTAAGTAAGAAATGGCTTGAAGAAAAGGCAGCCTTTTAATGGTATCTGCTGTAAAGCAGCCAGGTCCAGCTGCAGCCTCCAAACAGGCATCTCCTATTTGGTTTTCCATCTTCTTTTAAGAAGCAGCCACACTTTGGGCCAGGATTGTTCAGGACAAAGAATCTGATCCAGTGCTATTGCACATAGGAAGGAGAGATGAGGTTTGGCCCTTTTCCCAGACAAACATGGTCCCAGCACAGATTCAAGAACTGGCATTGAACTCCTAATCCAAATGCCTAGCTCCAAAGTCTGCACTGTCCTGTTGAAGGTGACTCTTCCTAATTGCAGTCTGTTATATCACTGTGATCTTCAGTGCCTGAAAGTCACTGGGAGATTGATTTCAAAACTTGGTACTCAGTGGAAAACCTGAGATGTACTTTTGAATGGTTTCTATACTCACAGTGTCACTTGTTTAAAATCAAAATTTGCATTTCTGTTGCATACACTTCCTTTGCAGCTCCATGAAACTGCCTATTAGCTACAAAATATGAGAACTTCTGGACAGTTCTACGCTTTTGGTAGGCTACCAAAATAGACACTGCTGAAAAGGAGGATACCACAATATTCTCGTGTCTAATATCATAACTGTAACATATATATATATCCTTAATTTAAGGTATCATTTCAATCCTTTACAGCACTTTAAATCTCTAACATATTCTTTTTATAATAAAAATGAGAGGAAAAAGGGAAATATAGTCCTGACCCCTAATCACAAATGAAACTTGGAAACTAGGAAAACAAACAGTTACTTTCATTTCTAGATTGAGTGAAAAGCACACAGAAAAAAAAAAATGGCAATTCTGGGCCTTCATCTGTTCTGTGGCCAAATATACTTTTTCCATCATTGTATAAAAAGGGTGGATATTAATAGAGATAGCAAAGGTGAGGCCTGAATTAGATATTTCAAATAATTCTGGTTTTATTTATCAATCTGACTACTAGCAATCAGGGAATTTTTTTTAGAATTCCAAGGATTTTTATCTTGACAGTGCCTCTTTAATAACTAAATGGAATTCATATAAATTATTTATCTCCTTTAAAGTGCACTGAATAGCTTTGCTGAAAATTACCACGTTTATATTTATAGAACACTAGACATGTATGGATAGGTTCAAAATTCATTATTTATACAGTGATGGCTTTATTTATAGGAATCAAGTTCAATAATTAGCATCAAGCACAAAATCTCCAGTAGTGATGGTAATATTAGTGGAAATAGTGCTGTTAGGTTTGCTTTGTCACTCCTGAATTTTAAGTGACTGTTTTAGTTCCTTACTCTTTAAGTCTTCTAATCAATTTTGCTACCTGGGCTTCCCTTGCTGCTTTGAAAGATGTGGAGATAAGCTCAAAATGCAGTGAGCCCAGCCCTGTTTTCAAAACTACTTATTTGTAGAGGTGCATAAGGATAGTAGTATGAAAAAAAAAAAAAAAAAAAGAGGAGCAATTTCTTCTAGCCTTAGCATCAATACAACCATTCTCCATGTCTGTGAAATGAATGACCTCTCTGTTATATGGCATTTTATATGCTGTTAAGGTTTTTAAAAACCCCAAACAACCTTCACCCAATATTTCCAGGTTATATTGAAATTGGCCTGATAAATACAAACCTTAAACATTCAGATGCTTGCAGAGAAAAAGCTTGAGGCTGTAATCCTGTGGCCTTGTACCCAGTACGACTGAATGCAGTCCACTTTTATTGCCATCATGTAACTAATGCACCATCAATATTTCATGCATGTAATTTCAAATGAGTAAATAGCTTTCTGCAAGTTGCATAATTTGCTCATAATCTCTGTGCATCTTGTTCCATTTAAAGCTAAGTGCTCCCATTTTCAAAATGCCCCTGCAGGAATGATTCAGCCTAGCCAAGAATGATTATATCTTACAAGGTCCCCAACCTCACTTCTGCTGTTACCCATCCTTACTGCCAGGGTGAACAGTTTATCCCAATGCAAACACCAAAACAAAGTCATGCAACAGACCTTACCAAACCTTTAGTGTTGCCACTTTTTAGTCACTAGGCAGAGAGAGGAGAGCAAGCAAAAAGCTAAGCTATGACATATGAGGTGTGATATGTTCAGTGAAGGTAATGAAACCAAGGGCTCAGCCATTAACCTTCAAGGAAGAAAACCCAGGCCCACTGCTTTAAAAATTGCTGGGACCAATCTTTCACCATGACAAGCATTAGTAATGAATAATTAAGCATTTAATATAATGTTGCTTTGGTGAAAAATGATAATTTTACAATTGATGGCCCCAAACCTATTCAGTGTTATTATGGTGCAGTAAAAGCAGGAAGAGAGTTTTGATGAAATGCTTGTTTTCCAGTGGAGTGGGTTTTTTCCTTTTGTTTTTTTTTCCTGATGGCTGGACTGAAGCAGTTATGGTTATTAGGCTGAAAATCCTTTCAGAGCTGAACAGTGGCCTGCTGAGAGAATTTCATGAAAAATTTAAAACAGAAAATTCAACCTGGAACAGTTTCACATCTCATGCCAGCCTGCCGGAGGTTGAACTGTGTTTTCCCCCATAATATTAAGTTAATGTCAGAGATATAAATCATTCAGCAGATGCAAATGCTGAAATCCTCCAAAAGGAAACCTTAACAGCTCTAGAAGCTATTTCGATTAAGTGACATAGTTATTTAAAACAATTTAACAGATGCTCTCTAACAGTTCCTTGTAAACAAATGTTTTTTGCAAAAGAACTATTTGAGTAGTAAATTATTTGAACTGTACTTCAATATCTCTCTTTGCTGGTAAGAAAACTGAAGAACTAAGCTGCAGGAGTTCCTCACAGCCATTTCTCTCCTCCTTTAGACCTTACTGTTGTTAGAAAGAATTTTAACTCTAGATTATAACAAAATACAAGTTTTGGTAGGTTTGATGAGGCAATGGCATATTTTGTCATGACAACTCAGACTAAATTATTGTTCTGCTTTAAATTGGTTCAAACACAACTCCTTCATAATCCACTTTCTAATATAGCATGGAGGTATTAAATAAAAAATTACACCTTTTATCCAATAGGTAAGAGGTGATGGGAAGTCTTCTCTCCTTGCTGTCATACACTTAGGTATGACATTTGCCAGTGACATTGAACATTTGGTTTGACTTCTAAATAGGCTCAGGCACCGTGAGTTTTCAGTGTATAATGAATTATCCCTGAGAAGCAAGAGGCTAAAAACGATGTTCTTACTCCTTCAATAGCAAGATTTAGGCTAGATTTTCCTCTCTGTGGAGTAGATTATTCTCCTAAGCTCACAAAAACTGAATAACCTCACATCTATGATATACCTGTTCTGACTTTTAAAAAACACCATAGACTGTGGAGAGTTTGCATATGTGCACACACACACGTGTTTAGAGTTACTAATTCCTCTGAAGTAAGCATAAATCAAGAAAGAACATGCAGCTAAACTATTCTCCAGACAGATTGCAGTCTGTAGCAGTTGTGTAGAAATGGCCACTAGCTGGTTGCAACAGCTTCTTTTCCCAGGGTTTAAAAATGCATCAGCTACAGGAAAATCTACTAAGCAGATTACTGCTAAATTCAGACCCCAAACAGTTCATAAATGAATGTATTATCCCATGCTCCTACAAAGAGAAGAACTACAGGTTTTTCTGAACACCTAAGAAAGCTTTCTAAACTATCTGCAATAACCAGAGATGGAGCATTATGAGTCTCTGAAATATAACTATTTTTACCTCTTGATAGTACATACTTCAAATTAAAAAAAGAAAAAGCAAAGAAAACCAACCACCACCACCACAAAAAACCCAAGATGGAGTAGGCTTTTCCTTTCCTAATTTGTTCTTGAAAAGTAGACACAGTAACTCCACCATGATTTTAAGTAGATCTTAACTATCTCCATTCCATTTTGCAGTCGAGGTATGAATACACAACTTGGGGTGAAGTTATCAAAGGCACAGCAACCAGTGCTACCTCATTTCCCCTCAGTCCCAGGTCTTCTGCTTCTTTTGTCATTCAGCATCATCTGTGTCTTATTTTCCACGTTTATCACCACAACACCCCATTCCAATTGCACACTTTGAAAAGAAACATCTTAGGACTCCCTCTGAGTGCATTAATACAAAACCTAACAATTTATGCCCTGGATTTAATGGAATTTATACAACAGTACAGCACAATTCAGTATGAGATTAACTGCAGGAAGCTGTCTTCTTTCAGGAATCTGACTGTCTTCTTCCAGCAACATAATTTTGGCAATAAAAATTATCATTTTCATCTTCTTACTGAAAATCTCTCATGGAAAATGTCTGAAATTTGAAAAACCCAGATAAGAAGGGTGCTCACAACTGAAGATATTAAATAGTATTCACCCTATTACAAAAATAATGCTAAAAGGTACAGAAAACTCTGGGGAGGGAAGGAGAAAGTCAGTTGTATATAGAAAGAGAAGTTAACTTGTTCTTGTTATCAGAAACAGAAGTGGTTTTTCTCCAGAAACACCTTCTTAAGATCTAAGAAAGAAATTAAGTTCAACACTCATTAATCAAATAGGTATATCAAAAGATAACCAAAGAAAAGGAAATCTTTAGGAGTACTTCCTCCATGTATAGAACCATCTCCAGTATTTATACACCATCAATGATTTCAAAGAATGAAAACACAGATGGAAAACTAACACATGTAATAGAGAACAGGAGGGAGCATAGGCTCATATAAATGCAATACAAAATTCTTTGGAACTGGTTAAAGTTTAGGGAACCTGGTAGGTTTCCCATGAAGGCATTTTCCTTGCTTCTTAGCAGAGGTGACACAAACTGGGTACATTTACTGCTATTAACACCAGAAATAGAGACAGAAATTACAAGGGACCCTTAGAACCTCACTCTGAAGAAAAAAAAATCCATAAATTTCAGCATCATAAGCCTTAGTGAAGGAAAGACACACCTTGGAGAGGGATTCAGCTGGATGCCAGAGTCAAACAAAACAGTACCTCAAAGAATCTCAGCTGTCATTCCAGAGGAAGCAGAAGTCGGAGGCACCCTTCTTCTCCCTTTATTCCTCAGGATTTTCCATTGACTTCTACCCCATCAGTGAGTAGAATGAATAGACAAACTTTACTGAGAAAGCCATTTCTGCACAAGCCAGGGCCTTCACATTTGATAAATTTTATGGTGTGAACGCAAGCAGCATGTCTCCCTTTACCAGGGCACCCTCTTACCCAAACCCAAGGGAACACTTTCAATACATGTGTCTGCATGCATCCTTGTCAGAAGAGAGAAACCCAGCATTCTCAATGTACAAGACACTAGGAACACACCTCTTCAATTAATAGGCTGACCAACACCATTTTCCATTATTGATCTGTGTTTTTACAGAAATATCTACACTGTAACATAAGGCAACACTGCATATTCATAGAATATAACACTTGATTATAGATGTTAGATACAGTTTGACTATCTTCCATATTTTTTGGTAATTTCTACTAGGTTCACCTTTTTATCCAGTAAATAAGATTTCAGAAATGCTAATATATAAAATATAATCTATCTAAAACTATGGGAGATTACATTACTTGGTAGAGGTTTGGACCTCAAATATTTGTGGTTTGGTCTTAGACAAGACACAATTTTATTGTCTTACCTCACCAATTACTTTAATCAGTTCCCTGCCATTAAAAGTGGCTAAGACATGATTACCTAAATTGCTGCACTTGTTCCAGGGAATCAAAGCCAATAGCAAGCACAGATGGATCAGTTACTTTGGTGAATACAAACAAAAAGGTATCTAAATAGAGTGCCATGGTTACTGGATAAAATTAGGGTAAATGTATCTCATAGGCAATTTTGGACATTTTGTTTATAAATACACTTATATACATATATATACATCTACTTAAAAATTAAACTAAATAAACAGTATGAAATACTGAATAAATGGTATGAAACTTTATGAAATGCAGTTTCTAATACAGAGTTCCAATGCAGATTACAGTCCTTTTCAATCAGAATCTTTTCAATTGATTTACTTTAAGTTGACCAGAGGGATAGATCCAATACATGAAAAAAAAGATCAAGGAACAGCCACTGAGAATACACCCGGTGTGCATGATTCACTTTGTTCAATGAAGCAACAACAGCAGTATTTCAAGTGTCTTTCATTTTGTTCATATGATTTTCATTGTGCATTTTATCATGTCTGCAACATCATCACTCATAGAATCTGCTGGAATTTGCAGGAAATATTTGAGAAATTGTTAAATTGTTCCTTCCACCAATACCCCTAGGAGAGAAAGAAGAAAAAAAAAAAAAGCAAACCAGTTTGGTGGTCTAAGCATATGTGAAAGAGGGTTCATTGTAGAATGTGCTTAGATTTCACAGGACAAAAGATTTCTGCCTCAATACAGGGACCATCCAACCCTGAGATCCCTGTGGATGAATCAATACCTTGAAGTGTAGCCATGACAACCAAAAAGATCAAATAGGCTCAGCACACACAGTATTCACAGTATTGATTTTTCAGCACAGGACAATACAGTGCTCTCAGTGCCTGAATATGGATGAGGAGTAGCTGGCTGAGGCAGACTTCTCCTGCAATGTCTGAAGTGATGCTGCTGAGCAGAGAGCAGCACTTGGAGGAATGTCACATCACGATAGTGAGGGTGTCCATTCTCCAGTCAGTAAGACAGACTGCAGCCTTTGTGTCCACAGCTCACAGCCCCAGGTTTCTAAACGACTGGTTAGCCTTGATCATGAAAAATAAATCTTTTTTTTGGAAATAAGTATCACTGACATGCTGACATTAATGAGCAGGGCTTTGGATCTGCAACTCTCAGCATTTAAAGAATGAAGCTGCTGCACTTTAAATAAATAAATAGCATATATATTAAAAGTAAAACACCACCAGCAGTCCAGAACAGCAATTTCTCTTCTCAACAGAGGCAAGAGAATTCATCATTGCAGTTTTTGGGCTCTATTCTGCTCATGTTATGTAGGGCCTAGATTAAGAGATTTAAAGTTTGCAAACTCCTCTAAAACAATCAATATGACTGTGATTTTGAGTGGTCTGGAATGCTATGTTAATGTAATTAATGAGCACCACACTCAATGATCATGACTTTTAACAGTTAAATTTAATTGGAACAACAGAACAGCAAATTTAAGTGTGTCAGAAAAAAAAAGCTCTTAAGAATACAGAACATGTTCATGAAACCATAATCACTGTTAATGTGAAATTTTCCTCAGAAAATGTCATTTTTTTGACTTATTCAATTGAACAATTATAGCTTATAAAAACTTATAAACAAGGACAATTCTTTTTTCCAGAAAACATCATCTGTTTCCATCAAAAAAACCCAAAAAATCAATATATTATATAAAATAACATCAAAAAATCAAATCAGTTTCCACCAGGGTTCAATAATTTCCAATTGTCTGATTGTGATGTTTCATAAAATGTCCAGTTCCTCCACCTCCCTGGTACTTACTTAAATTTCTACCTAAGTCTGGGCCAACACCTACTGAATAATTTTTTGTAATGCTACACGGAAGGCACAATCTACCTAACCTCAGATTGGCAATGAATGTGCTTGTGGGTGTTTCAGAGCACAAAGCTCACAAAAATATAACCAGCCCAGGACAGAGCTCAATACATTCCAAGAGTTGAATCACGCAGAGAGTGACTCAACAACCATGCCTTCCTAGTCCTCCTCTCCTAAACACCATGCAGCCCTTCATGACAACATTCCAGTCACGGGAGCTGTCCCAGCACATCTCTGTAACTGCAATCAGATCAAAGCCCTGTGACTGCGCACAGATCTCTAGTTCCTCCTGTTTGCTCCCCATACTCTGTGCATTTGTGTACATGGACATCACAGAAGTGTTTGAGTGTGTAAATATCCCAGTCAAGTTGCAGGAGACCCCAACAGTCCTGTCTCACAGTTACACCTTTGGGTGTTTGTGCTTGTTGGAGGTATCCCCTCTTAAGCCTCCTTTTGCTGCTTGGGTGGAACCTTCAGTTGTCCCCATTGCATAGCTTGTGTCTGTCTATCCTGCTATACTCCTGTACCACTTTAAATCTAGTTTAAAGCTCTTTAGGCAGAACTTCATTTCAAAATTGAGTTTTTAGAAATCAAAAAAACTTTTAATCCTTCAGCTTGACTTTCTTCATCATTTGCTCTTTTATTTTTCTTGAAAGCAACTATTTCCTTTTTCTGCAAGTATATGTCTAAAACTAAGCTTCTAAAGGAGATGCAGATATCTCAGAGCAGTTTCCTACTCATTGACTGCTTATATCAATCACCAATGTCAATCTTGTGGCAAAAAATACAGCAATTATAGTTACTGTGAAGTAATTGTTAATACACAAGTAAACTTTTAGTGAGCCAGCTCTAGATTAAAAAGAATGCAGATTACCTAATTATGTTAAGGATACGTACACAGGTTATTTCCCCTCCAGACTTACTATGCATTGTACTACTGCAAGTCTGCAATGGATCTGCATTGCTGCTAATGTTAATCCAGCTCTTTTTTGCCTATGGAATTAGGCCAATTTGAAGCAAGTAGGAATCAGGCCAAGCTATTCTTCAGAAGAAGCACTAAAAATGCAAATGGCTAGGACTCCTAATTTCATATTTAAATAAACCCTTCAAATTGCACTTTACTAAGTGGTTCTACTGTTGCATTTTATTTCTGCATGGATGCTCAAAGAGCAGCAAGAGCACGTTTGCCATCACAGCTGACAAAACTTCGACCATACCTATTCGCTCTTGGTTAGGGCATACAGGAGATGTGTCCTTTCTTCTGTCTCCTCAGTCACTGCCAAACAAGGGGCTGACACTTCACATCCTACCCCATGAACCAAATGAGCTACTGAGAAACCATCCACAAGCATCCAAAAGAGCTGGAAGAATTATGTTTGTGAGTAGCCATATAGGGAGTTAAGGCTGGGCTCAGAGATACTAAAGGTTAGATATTAACTGATATCTCATATTCTCAAGATACAGAGATAGCACATGTTAATATAGAACACAGTCTGATATATTAGTACTATGAAGGAAAAAAATCACACATATCCAGCAGCAAAAGTATTACTAGGGGAAAAGCTAATTTCCAAAAATATTGCCATATTACGTATTATAAAACAACAAACCTATTGAAGTCTTTGAGGAATGAACTGACTTGCTTCTCTACATGCTTCATAATGCACCTGTGATAAGTTTTAATGGTCCATGACATTTATGCACCTGTTTCCTTGCTATGATTTGCATTCCATTATTAAAAATAATGCGATCTTGTTTCTAATTACATGCATCTGTCCACAGTTCAAAGACCTTAATTCTTCCTTATTACCAGCTTGCTGGTTATTTAGAGAACCTGTCTGCACAATTCATGAATTCTCTGTAAGATTATGATCTTTGAATATGCCTATGCCAGAATATAAACTGTTTTATTCAATGAGTTTCCTTTGCCTGCTTTTTTTTTGCTTCCTGTGTTGCATACTATTTAAGAGTAGCAGATAATTCTAGCTGAAGAGGATTGTTTTCCTAAGTAGTCTAGCACTGAAACATGTTTAGCATAGACAGCACGTCAGTTACCACCAAAACTGGGTTTCTGAAATGTGGTCATGTACACAATGTTACTTGTCCATGTTTGTTATGGCCTTAGGGAAAATGATCCAAGCAACACCTGATTAAGGGTTTGAAAAGTTTTGGACTTTCAACAAAGTCAGCTATTGTCCTTCACTTGGTTTTAAGTCACTAAAACCATAGGAGAGTGAGCTGTCTGCCCTGAGAACCTGGTGAAGTGAAGGAAACACTGATATTCTAACAGAAAGACCTCCCACAAGTTCCAATGAAAGGATTTATTAGAACAAGGAAGTGCATTGTTTGTTTTATTTTTCCTAAAGCAGTACCAACTCCTGTAATTTTTCTTCAAGAAAGTCAAAATTGAATAAAAAACCGCTGAACACCCCATTCAGTTTTTGTGTGTTTTTCATATCCCATGCTCAAAAATACGTCAATAAAACACCACAAAAATATCTCCAATATCTCTAGAGCCTGTGAAAAAAGGGTACTTAAAGAAGCCCTGTCAATTACAAGGTCAGACACCAGGAACATTACAAGCCCACTGAATTTTATTTGGAAGGAATGTACAACTATGCCTCTCTTTATACCTAGCAGTATTGTGGGGACAATGTTTGCAAGAGCTATCAGCTTAGATTCAATCTTGTGAATCACTAATCTTCCCTGGAATCCTTTCCACTTTTCCTGGTCTATATTTTTCCTTTGGTAAACCTTTCCTATAAATAGTACTTGGCATTCATTCTGATTAAGCAGCAATTTTCCTTCTAATTCATAGAGTTCAGTTAGGTCAAGGTAATTATGAATGTCAATTCTAGATTCCAAAATGCTGAAAAATGTTTAACTGTAAAATTTATAAGTAAATTCCTGCAGATTATTTACATTAAACATACATCTTGTATAAAATATATATAAGTATAGAATCATAGAATTGTTTGGGTGGGGATCTTAATGTTTATCTAGTTTCAAACCAAATGTATGTACATAATGAAGCATAGTCAACTACAGCTCAAAGAAATAATTTAAAATAATGCATTTTCCAATGTACTGTAATAGCAGTAGAGCTCAATCTGCTTAAGAAACTACACAGCCTATGATGGGCAGTGACAACTTTTAAGTTCTTTTAGCAGTGAAACTTGATAAATCTAATAGTTTAAATATTAAATACTGATGTAAGACAGAGCTACTGATCCAAGTGTGAAATACAGGTGCCAGAAAACTGACTTGTGAAACATTTTTGCCAACTAAAAAAGAAAAAAAAGGAACAGTTTTTAAAAATGTTTCTGTCATATGTTCTCTCCTGCGAGACAAATTTTAGTCTAGAAAATTAGTGACTTGCAAACTGACTTGTTTGATTCTATTTGCCTGCAAGAGGGCTACCAAGGGCTACTTTCTAGGTAGTAGTTAAAAACAAACTTCTGTGTGAAAGAAAAGCAATTAGATGGTAACAACAAAGGAAATATTTTCAAGGATTTATAGGCAAAAATCACCATTTATTTTGCTGACCAAGAAGGTGTCTTGAAGGTACTTTTCTATCATCTATCAATAGAGGTTCCCATAGTAATAGAAGCACCTGTTACAAATGGCAAAGCAAATACAGTTTCTAATAAAAAAGACTTCTTTAATTATTTTATTCCCTCCATTTTAAAGTCCTTTGCTCCCTTTAGTGGCCCTCAGACCTCTACAGAGGAGTTTGTTTACAAAAATAACTTATGTGTTCTAACATAAACCGAACTTTCTCATTTTACCAATATGCTCCACAGTCCATTTGAAAACTTAGATCAGAAACTTTGGCCTGGATTTTTAGTTTTAATCTAAGGCATTACCATGGTTTATACTGTTTTGAACTTGGTGTACACATCTTCTGAGTCTTTGATCAAAGAAATTTTGGGCAGAGAAAAACTGTAAGTGTTAAAATAAACAAAGAATCTTAGTGCCTGGGAGCAAGTGTCTCAGCTGTTTGGTAAGATTTGCAGGCTCAAAAGATATTACTTGCTCTTATCCCACATGTCAGATGCATGTTACAGTAGGCATATATTTAGTAGAGGAGCTTAATCCTTCCTGTTCCATCAGTGCTGAAGCAGCAAACACTTCTGGCTTATGCCAGTGCAAAGTCAATTTAAAGGATACCAAATACTGATGAGCCAACTACAGTGGCTGGAGAGCACTAGTAAACCACCCGTAACAGCTTCTGACAAACTGCTGAGCCTTGGGAAATTATGAAAATTCATTCTCCATTCTTGAATATTTTCAGGTTTCCCAAGCACTGTTGGCTATAACTCTAATCACAGCGCAGAAAAGTTTTAATAATGTGACAGGTAAGGTGAGAAAGATAAAGATCATAAAACTGTTTAGAAAATGGCTTGAGGTTTTACATAGAAGCACACATAGACAACAGGCATTTCTGCCAACAGCCTTTGCACATCTTTGCTTGCATAAATCATACAGGAACAGCAAGGTCTAGCTGAAGTGCCCTGAAGGCACTAATAAGCCTTAACAGTTTGTGTCTGACCCTGGTTATCCTCACCAGGCCTGATCCAGAGCTGTGGCCTGATCTCCAGCCCCAGCACCAGGAACCTGCCTGCTGCTCTGCCCTCCTGGCCCAATGTGGCTCTGCTCTGCTCCCTTGCTCCTTGCACCTGGGTCCCTGCTGGCTCTGTTGCCCCCTGAGAAACCTCCTGTGTCTCATCTGGCCTTTGCTGCTCCCCTCCAGGGACTCAATCAAATCACACTCAAGTGAGTAAAACAGAATACATCTCTTTGTACCCATTATTCCACATTTAGATTCCATATCATAGCAAGCATTTTTAAAAAGACCTGTCAGAATGTCTCTGTTGACCTTTACAGTGGAGGAAAGGATTCAAAATTATTTTATATTCTCTTGTAATTTTCTTTAAACACTTTTGAAAAGTTATTTAATTTATACATTTCACCTTCTCGTAGTTGGCTAGAATGCCTGCTGAAACATAAATTTGGGCTTGCCATTCTTTGTAACCTTGGAAAGAAACCCACAGCAGTGAGATACTATGAAAGAGTCACTGTAATGACAACAGGAACTTCTAATGACTGGGAAGTCAGGCAGGGTGACAGCCATGACTTAGTGTGACTTGCCTAACAATTCTAATTGTCTTGTTGCACAAAATCCTTATTCAATCCCAGGTGACAGGCTTAGGAGCAGCAGCTCACAAGGTCTATTATTCTGCTACAAAAGGAAATTAAGCTAGGTTGGTTCAATTAATTTTTGAAAATTGAATATTGCTATTAATTTTATTATGTTCCTAATACTTACAAAGGCTTGTTTTGTTATTTGTCCCAAAGGTTTTGTCTAGAAAAAACCTGCTTGACCTATGATTCCTTGACTCTCCTTTTTGGTTTTCAAAAGATAGCATGGCGTACTTCTTTACTTTTCTGTCAGGTATCCTTCACAAAATAACCAGTAAGAGTCATTATTCTTTTTGAAACTAACCTATGTTGAACCTTGTCAATGAGTTGATAAGAAAATATCTGCTTTATCTATCCACACAATACCATGTTTTTGCCTGCACTCTTTCAACAATTTGTGGTAATAATTGTACTAAAGAGCTTTTCACTATTTAAATTTCTTTTTGTGAAAACCAGTAGAAAAAGCAGATATTAAACACTGCTACAATTCAGCATCATCAATCATCAGTAAAAAGGCACAGATCATCCTCAAAATCTCTTTTCCTCATAATAGAGTTAAATAACTATTTCCTTTACACTACTACTTGGCCTATATTTATTCTTCTATAATTTCCTTATGCATACCCTTAACATTTTTATTTGGTTTATATTTTTCACCTACTTTTTATCCTTTGATGTCAGTAATGAGTTTGTGATTTTGCCAAGTCAGTCCCTATTTACTCTTCTTACTTCTTTTTCCTGCAACTAGTACTGTACTTCTGAAAATTAAAGGCTTTTCCTCTTTTTATTTAAGATTTGCCTCTAAGATCTCACCCAATTTGTTCAATTTAATTACTTCATACTGGTTATAGTTAATTTATTTTTACCTTTGTAAGGATTCCAAAATTAAGCATACCTTTCTTTAGCCACACTGCTTTCGTCCTTCAATCAATCACTTCCTTTTGAGTAAAAACTGTAGATTTTGATTTTTGGGCTAAGGAAAATGAAGGGGATGTTAACTCATTGCGTATCAGTTACTATGTCTCCACTGATACTCTTGTGTTTGAAATAATTCAAGAAAGGTTATACAATAAGGAGTCTTTGACATTAGCCTTTGGAATCAATAAAGAAGTGGCATTTGGACCCACAACATATTTAATTTTAGAATATGCTGGGTAGTATATTGTATCATATTCAGAGGTGGAGTTCTTTACTAAGAAACCAGTGAAAACATCTTTTTATATATATACTGTCATTTATGTGTGTATTACATAAATTTTAAATTTACATTTACGGGACTGAATAACGATGATATCGGATGTTATCTCTGATTTTGGTCCAGGTTCTGTGATTCAAATATAGGCAGCAGATCCTACCACACAGTCAGTAAGAACAAAGAGTCACCAGGCAAGGCATGACAGATGGCAAAACCAACGAATGGTAGAATACTTGAACAAACAGAAAAGACTGATGAAATATCCCTAGGCCTGGCATCTGCCATGACATCTCCTACGTCTGTCGTACCTGGCCTTCAATCAACTGAACAGCATTGCACTGATACAGGGAAAGGATGGAACAAGAAATGAGGCCCTGAGGTCAGGCAGAGATTCTATTCTAGCAGGGGAATACCCAGGGCAAGTATTGGTCTGGTAAAGAAGTGCATATGGACTACAGAAGTGTTTTTCGTTTTCAGAAGCACATTTTGGAAGAGATTTTGTCCTCTGACATAAGAAATAAAAAGCACAACATAAGGTAAAAAAGCTGGTTTCCATCCAGACTAAAATGGTAAAAATATATAACAGCTTGGCTTTAAAAGGATGTCCATCTGTTAGCAAACTAGTGATCATATCATACCCACAATGGTCTAGCAAACTAACAGCCAAAAAATTTATTGTCCACACCCACAGCTAAATAAATATTTTGGGCTGGGTTTTTTTGGGTTTGTATTTTTTTTTTTTTTATCTACAGCAACACCATTTTAAGTGATGAAAACTTTTGCCTTTTTTAAATGTCTTTAAATTGTCTAAATCTTACAAAAACATCCTACTGAAAACTGTTCCTTGTCCTTTCAGGTCCTGGGCACACAGCGAACAAGTTCTTTTGCCTTGGTAAGAGAATCTTGATTTGAAACCTGATCATAGTATTTAACATTCAATGCAAGGGACTGTGGTGGTAACAGTCTTCCACAAAAGTGTACTTGGCTAGAAATGGTGTTCTTGACTGATTTATCGGAACACAAGTTGAATATCTGCGCTACCAGTTTCAGCAGATTGAAGATTGCCTGGTTAGCAAACACATGCCAAGGCCTTTTCATTACTTGCCACATCTAAGCCAGCTAGATCTAAAGCTAACTTGGATTTAGCATCCAAGCTGAAATCGTGTTCCTAATATATACAAGCTCTTCAAGGCTTTATCTCATGTCATTTCAAAAAATTTTACACCATTAAAGAAATGGTACCAGAGACTGGTGGTACTTCAATTTTCTGAGGTTTCAGCATCTCCTGCTGGTTTGAGCAGAGCTCTGTTTGCAAATGAACAAAGCTGAAGTCTCAGATGAAGGTGTGTTTACATTTGCTGTACATCATACAGCACAGGCTCACCGTGCAAGTGTCACCATGAGAATCTGTCCCTACTCCTTCATATTATGAACCTGAATTTCACAAGGCTAGAACTGAAGCAACAACCTTCAGCAGAGTGCAAACAGCAATTTTTATTAAAATTGCTTTCTTGGTATATTTTTGTTTGACTCTCAATTTATCAATGTTTTTTAAAAATGTGTGAAACATATAATAGTATAAGCCTCATATTACAGCACACAGAGTGTTCCTCTTGGAATGGTTATAATGATTACTAGTTCAAGTTTGGTGCAATAACAATTTGTTTGGATCAGCAGAACTATAATTCAACTGTCATTGGCTGGTTGGTAAACACAATCCCATACAAATTAAAATGTCTTTGTTGCCTGGCCTAAGAATGTGAATGACCATTCTGGAAAACAAAAAACTCATTCTATAATACCATTCCCGTATTGGATTTTCCAGACTTTTGAAACACTGAAATTGTAACAAATTCAGAAAGGCTAATTCATAGATATGTAAAGCCTGTCAACCCTCCTTTGTGAGAGTAATTTCAGAGGCCTTCAGCTAAGCCAGGTGTATACTACAGTGCACACTAGAGATAAAGCTGGTCATACCAGCACAATCTATATCATAGAATCGTAGAATTACTTGGGTTGGACCTCAGAGGTCATGGGCATGGACACCTTTCACTACACCAGGTTGCTCAAAGCCCTATCCAACGCAGCCTTGAACACTTCTAGGGATAGGGCATCCACAACTTCTCTGGGCAACCTGTCCAGTCCCTCAGTATCCTCTAAATAAAGAATTCCTCCCTAATACATAATGTAAATTTACCCTCTTTCTTTTAAAACCCATTGTACCTTGTCCTGACACATTTTCCCCTACTCTGGGGCTACCTGAGCCAGGTCATCACAGCTGGCATTCAAGTGTAACACAAGCCTGCAGAGTTTTCCTACCTGCTGCTAACAATAGCCCACTGGAAGAGGGAAGGCAGAGTCCTTGGACACCTCATGATGTGCTTTGCAACAAAACTGGTGCTGTTTGAAATGTTGTATCATGACCTTCCAAATGGTGCCTAATTTTAAGGAAATGCTTTACTGTATTAATTCATAGAAACAGGAGACTAGAAGGAACCTGCGTCATCATGTCTAATCCCCTGCTATTACAAGCAGTCACATCATATAATCCTTTTAATAAACTGAAGTGTGCTTGGATACCATGGTGATGAGTATTTCATAAATATGGATATTTGTAGCTGAGCAGAAAATAAAATGATAAAAAAGTAGAGTGAAAGAAAAGGACTATGAATGACAAAGGTGAGTATAACAAACTTCTAAGGATATTACAGTTTTGGATTTTCCATAACAGACTAATGAAATTTTACTGAAACCTTCACACCTCTGAAGTAAGAGTGATGCCAGCTAGGGAAGGGGTCAATTTCACACAGGACTTATGAGAAATACAATAATGGAAGAAAGAAAATAAGGATAGTAAAGAACAAAAGAAAGGCCACTGTCAATACAAAAAACTTACTCAATTCTTCACAGTGCACAATGCAATGGTAATAGCTCAAAAGAGCAAAACCACAGCCATTTACAGATTTATCCTGAGGTTATTTAATCAGTCAAGTTTATAGAAGAAAAAATAACTTCCTAACTTTTCTACCTATCAGAAAACCAGGGACCCAAACCCGACCTAATTTAACATTCTTAATCACAATAATTCATTTTATGCATTGTGCCCCTCTAGTTTATTTTCGTATGCTTGGCTTTCTTCTAGTTCTAGAAGATAATTCCTTTTTTAATGAAGGGATTCTGGTGGAATATGTAATCATTTTAATTTTTCTTTCAGTAGTGTTGATCAGTTTCAGCATAAAATGGAAATCCTCTCCTGTATATCCTTGATTCCATCTCCTTCCATGCAGGATAAACCTTCATTTAGAAACCACACCTTTATTACACAAGCTGCCAGAAAAAGGAATTAAATTTCCTAAGGTAAACCTTCTATTTACAGCCACAGGGAGAAGTAATGAAATTTAATGAAAGCTGTAGCTCTAAGTAAAAGCACCGGGAACCTCTACCCCTATCCTGCTGAAAATGAGGTTATGGGTAGAACACAATGAGTAACATTCAAACTCTTTGCAACCCCATTGTCTCCAAAGGACTTAGAACAGAGATATATTTGACATACATTTTATTCCAGATAGAGGAATGAGGGGTAAAGAACTAATCATTTTCATTCCTGCAAGTGCACAAAAGGAAGAATTGGAACAAATGTTACAACAGGTATGATTATAACACAGTAAAATAATGTACTTCTCCGCTTTTCTTATTTTTTTAGTATTATATACATGTTTAGGTAAAAGAAAAAGTCTAAATACTAGGTTATTTGTGATTTTCTAGGAATCCCTAGAAGGAAAGATGAAAGCATTTATTATGGGAAAAAATCCTGATCTCTTAATTTCCTATCCAGTGCAACTTTTCTGTTGAAAACAAAGTAGGCAAAATAAATTTAAGCTGTATCAGATAGGATACCTTCTCTCTTGTACTGCAAAAAACACATATACATTCCCTTGAGAAATTAGAGATTATTTTGGTGACTCTCTGATAGAGATTGAGGTTTTTTTAAAGCCATTGCAACAACTCCTTTAGTTGGTTGGCATATGAAAGGAAGTTTTGAAGATTGAGAAGGGAATATATTCCCTTTATAAGGGAATTCAATACATCACAATATATCAATTAATATTTTTTAATCTACTTTTATGAAATAAAGTAGTGATTCAGGTAGGAAAGGACAAATATTTAAAGTTCAAACTGTGGGGAGTTTTTCAACCAGATAATTTTTGTTGCAAAAGTTGCTTCCTATTTTAGGAGAGAATCAGTTTAGTTAAGTTGAGTCTTCTGAAAACATGAAAATATTGGCAAAAAATTTGCAATGACTCGGTGTTACTATGATGTTTTCTTGTTTGCACACCTGTTGCTTGCCCAGATGTCCTTCCCTCTCTTGACCCAGCCCACAACCAGGATACAGCCTCTGCTGCGTGGGACAACCAGAGGCTTTGTGAGGTGAGGCTTTCTCCGTCAGTTCAGATGTAGACCTAGCAGAAAAACCTTTACTCCCTGTCAAGAAGGGTCAATAAAAGAAAAGAAAATATCTGACAGGTTCTAAATTTCAAAACATGTTTGAATTTTCCAGGCCCTGTGTGGCAAAAACCAGCAGTCTGGACAGAGTTTGAGGCCTCACTACCAGGCTGCATTAACAGAAATACAATGTGATGGCCATGAGCACTCACGTCATTAAACGGGACCTGACTCAAGGGTACTGGATCTTAAAACATGTCCTTAGCTAAAAGACTGGGACAAGCTCATGAGAAGGATTCCATGCCTACAGGTATGCTAAAAAATAATGTGGTGGGTTGACCATGGTGCCCAACATCTCTGCTCCATCACTGCCCTCCTCAGCTGGGCAGGGTAAAGGAAATACAATGAAAAAATTAGTCAAGGTAAGGATGGGGCGAGACTACTCAGCACTCACTGTCAGGGAAAAACAGACTGAAGTTTAAAGAGAAATAAATCCAAATCTTAAAAACTCTTTCCCCCCTTCCTTCTTCCTGGGCTTAAATTTGCCCATTATTTTCTCTATCTTCTCCTCCCCAGCAGAACAAGGGGATGGGGAATGGAAACCATGGAGTGTAGGAGTCCCCAGTAATCATTGCATAGAATTAGTCCAGTGTTCCACATTCCTCTGGTTGCACACAAAAGGCATTCCTTGTATTTTGATTAAAGTCTTCTCCATTCTTTAAGGCCATTTTTATGCCATTGTCATGTATGTATACAATTAGATCTAATTTATACTATTAGACCTAATTACTTAATTGTTGTAGCGTACATGATGAAATAATGAGAATGTGCAATTAAGTTGTGCAATTACATAATTACAATGTGTAATGACATTAGGTATAAATATCCTAAAATGTTATGGAGAAAATATATTGTTGAAACAGAAGAAATTTTTTAGGTACTACATCAGTTTTAAAAAATGCCAACAAAACTGTGAAATCATTCCTCAAAACTTAGGAATTTTCTTCTTAAGACCCCACTTAAGACACTGCCCATTTTTAGCAGGAAAATTTATGTTTAATACAAGCAAAAAAGGTAGGGAACTGTATGGAAAATATTATAGATACTGGAATAACCAAGGTTATCTTTTTTGCCATATTTTTGAACATCAGTCTCCAATTTCCACATCTTTTTTAATAATCTGGAGAAAAACTGTAAATTTAACTCTTATATACAAACGACATATCAGCTTTAGAATTTAGTGTGGCTGTACAACATGGAGCCAATGAGCTAACACAGTAATAAATGAAATAACTAATTCCAGCCCTGCTGTGAAACCTGGTATCAGCTTCTCTCAAAAATACACAAACAGAAAAGTATCATGCCCTCGGGAACCTCCTAAGTATCTTTTTGATCTTCCCAAGGTTTGGAACCTCCCCACCACCTACTTCTACCCTGCCCCTGAGAATTCCCACAGCTGCCCCCCAAGACTTGCTATAGATCCCCAGGAACACCTTCTACTGCATTCTCAATGGTGTATCACAAAATATGAGATTTCTTACAGCTGTTTATTTGTTAAAATTAGATTCTTGTAAGTATTTTAAACCCCCAAAGATACAGAAGGGTGAGATGGATTCCACTATACCTGGGGAAACTTCATTGCTGTTGGTAACATACAAGCATCCCAGACCAACCCTGAGCTCTTAATGGAGCTGGCAAGCTCTTAATGGAGTAGCAAGAATACAAGTAAAATGAGTTCTAGTGATGCGAATTTTTCTTTTCTTCAGAAAAATAATCTTGAGAAAAGATTTTGACTAGCTAAATTTGAACTTCCCGAACACACTTTGGTAATATTCCCACTCTGAAAATTCAAAACAGAAAGTAATTTTCACCTGTCAGTTCAGAATGTTACTTCATGTTTATTTAAAAAGTCTTTCTTTATAATATATCAGTTCTGATGTCTTTTTACTTTCTTCTCTGGGAAGCTTTAGTTTCAGGTTTTTTTCAGTAATCTTTCTGTTACCTTTTAATTTCACTGGAAGAAAGAAGGGAAGGGAAGGGAAGGGAAGGGAAGGGAAGGGAAGGGAAGGGAAGGGAAAAGAACAGCACAAATATAAAAGTTTGGTAAAGTTTTCATGGCCAAAATACTGATGTTAGAACAGACTGAATGCTGTATGTTGATTTCTACCATCACTATCTGAAGTATAATATCTGAAGAGTATTTGAGGTGATAGAAAATAGACATTATTTCTCCATAAGAAATACAAAGAAGAATCTCAAACACCTTGAAGTGGGTGGCCATTAAGGGATAAAAGGATCAATGGAAGGAGGAGGCTGGGGGAGCCTTTACTTGAAGTCCTAATTTCTAGTTCTCCAACCCCAAGACATGGGAAACCCATAACATAGTGAGAGCGGAGCTGCCAGAGTTACAGCGGTGCACTTCACTCCCTCCCAGCTGGGTGGTCTCTGTGAGGAGATGTTGCACAGGTATTTAGGTTGGTAATTTGGACCTCACAGCATCTGTCAGTTCCAGTCTTTCCTGAGGCAATAAAGCTTCTCGTGACATAGCAGCAAATCCAACACCTACACGGTAGTGAAATACCAACTGCCCATATGTCTTGGAGCTTGAGATTTGTAGGCTTTCAAATTTTGTTGTGAGCAAAACAACTTTAGATGCAGCTTTTACAAATCTTCCATTATGCACCTTTCTTTTAAAAAGTAATTTTATTTCAAAATAAGTTATAAACTAACATAATTTTACCTTATTGAAGAGTTCTCAGGTAATAGCACACTATACTTAAGCATCTCAAAACGTTCCTCTTCCTTTCTGAATATTTCAACCTCAGCAACTCTCCAATGTCAGACTTGAAGGCCTGTCTAAAACCCAAAGATCCACCTGTAACAAGTTTGTATATCAGGTTTAAAAGATTATCTGCCTTATGCTAGTTCTAACTTGGCTTGTCTGATGTTTCTTCATCCTTTTTGTGGCTGCACATCTTAATATCAGACACATATAAATGTAACACATCCTCAAACCTTTAAATATAAATTTGAACACTTTTCATGACTGAGATTATGCTGGCAGAATAGCTATAAAAATGGGATCCAGACAGGAGATGTATGGTTGCCAAATTATCTCTTCATTTTTTCCATTTCCTGACAGATAAATCCTTATAAAAAAAAGACATGAGGAAGAAATATTTATCTTGCATTAATAGTTTCCTTAAAAATCCTAGATACACAATAACAAAGACTTTTTTGCTCCTGACATCTAAAGAAAGACTAACTTTCTATATCTGTCAACCTTGTCAAATGATAAAGTGACTTTGTGTGTCAGATCATCAGCAATATTCTCATAGGGTAGGTTTGCATTTTATGTTAGATTATATTATCATGATAAGTCTTTCTCTTTTTATTTTTTGCCACTTATGATAACATTTGTTTTAAAATGAAATTTAAAATAAAAAATAGTTTTAGCCTGAGAAATGCATTGGCAAACATAATTACTACCTCAAATGTGATAAAGCCGTATAAATCACCTGTTCATAAATCCTGCATTGTAATGCTCTAAAATCTATCACTGGCCTTTATTACAACTTTTCTATTGTACAGGTGAAAGAAACATATCAGGTGAAAGAAACAATTCTATAGAATTGTTTCTTTCACTTGATATGAGGCTCGTGGAATTACAAAAAGAATATCAGAAGTAAAGCACTGCTCATGAAACCTGGTGGGGTATGTAAAAGTTACTGCACTGTGTATTTTACCTGTAGTTACCCTTTACAACAAAGCAAATCATGCTCTGAATATTGTGGTGGAAAAGAATACATCTTTGATCCAATCAGACATTATATGGATGCCTGGGACTACATGGACTGGGCCCTGGAAAGCAATCACACTGCTCCCAAAGGGATAAGATAATGCTGGAGCATTTAGCTGGTCCTATGTTTATAAAGAGAGCTCATGTAGCCCGAGTTCTTGGGCTGTTCTGGCCTGGTTTTCACCCCTGAGCTGAGCCAACTGTCAAATGACCTAGCAGGTGATTCTGTTTCACGTCCTTTCTGTTGAGCACCTTTGAAAGAAAGTCTGAAAATTGAATTAAAAATCTATTCCTAGAGATGATTCGGTGAGTTAGAGTTACTACATAAATATCCCACCTGAGCTTTTAAGCAAGACCTGAAACCCTCATAATTAGAATTCACTGTTTACTAAGCAAGGTGAAAGATGAAAATTTATTTTCTTGCTTGTTTTTAAGAGGCATAACAACATACAAACAAAATTTGCCTCTTGAATATCTACCTCATTTATTGTGGACACAGCCAGGACAACTGACCCCAAGTGATCAAAGAGATATCCCATTCTATATGTTGTCATGTCCAGGATATAAAGGCAGGATGGAGAAGAAGGAAGGGTGGACACTTACCAAGTTGTGGTGTTCTTTCTTTCTGAGTCATCAGTACATGTAATGGAACCCCAGTTTACTGAGAATGGCTGAACTTACCTGCCCATGGAAAGTGGTGAATTAATTCCTTGTTTTTGCACTGCTTGTGTGAGCAGTTTTTGCTTTCCCTATTAATTTTTTTTTTAATCTCAACCCAGAAGTTGTCTCATTTTTATCCTTCTGATTCTCCTCCCCATCCCAAAGTGGCTGTATGGGGCTGAGCTACCAGCTGGGATAAAACCTTCAGCTCTGGTGTTACGCATTCACAGATACAGTCCAGCTTAAATTCCCCCAGATCAAAAATGCTGCAGCACTGCTTTCCCCCTTGATCACAGGCACACTTTATCAAACACTTCCTCTTATTGAAATTAATCAAATTGGCTGCTTGGAGGAGCTGATCCAGTCAAAATGAAGCCCAGCATAAGAAAGTTCTTTCCATCCCCTTTAGTCAGGTAGTGGTAGAGCCAACACAGCCAGGCTGGGAATACAGGACCAACACTTTCATTTTAGGACACTTGTGAGACAGAAGAGTAAGGTAAAGAGACTCTAAGGGCTTAAGAGACACGTGCAACATTTGGAGCCTCTGATGGCAGGGAGTTCTTTTAAATGCTTATCAGCATTTGACAGTACCAGCAGTCTGTGGAAATACTGCAGGATTGGGCTGTTATTTAACGTTTACTAATTAATACTGCATTCAAGATAATGAATGGCTTGAGCACACATGCTTTCACACACCACCTGTCCATTCCCCTCTCACTTCTGTTGTTTCTTCTCACTCTGAAGATAGCTTGTTAATTACTATGTTTGTATGTAATATGACATGGCCACAGGGAATGGAGAAATGGGAGGGGAGGGGGTGAGAGAGACAGAGACACAAAGAACTTGTGCTTTGAGTAACTATTTCATCTTGTCTCTGGTGGTAAGAGTTTATTGTTCTAACCCCTTGGTCACCTCTTAAAATATATAAAAGGGCAATGACAACAGTTCTTAGGCACTGATGAGGCAGACCTGTGATATATAGCTACACACCACCCTCAGTTTCATCATTCAACTGCTCCCTTTGCTGGCATTCACAACTGAAACAACCAAATGTGTCTATTAGCACCCATCAGATGAGCACTCAGTCAGTAACCAGTGAGACCCATGTGTTATAAAATGGGATGAGTGTCCTGGATAACAACTTATTTCTTAAGTTGCATCATCAGAGGGAAGAAATTATGTAAACTCAGGGTTTTGCAATAAGATGCAGTATCCAGATAGAAGTTAATGTGGTATCAGTAGGGATTTTTTAAACACCCACAGTGCTTTTTGGAAAACTGCAAAATTTCTAGGGAAATTGATAAATATGGACTTTTGAGAAGTGTGTATTCTAAACAATAATGTTGTGTGTGACATTTATTTCTAAAAGAAAGCACATTAATGTTTCTGCTTCATTGGTAGTAATGATGACAAACTCTTCTGCAACTTTCAGACTAAAACATTTTTCATTAAAATACTGCCATTTCCATGATCTGATGCTTTTCTTTCAATCTTAACAGCGAAAAGGCATTCGACATAAAAATATTAAGTCATTTCTAAGCTATTTGATCAGGAAATATCCCCAAGCAGGAGTATTTGTTTTGGAATGATGTTCTGTTAAGAGCACACTTTAATCTCTGTCACAAGAAGATATTTCCATCTCAAAACATCTGGGTAAATCAAAAGATCTAATTTACATCAGAGATAAGTTTACATAACTTTGTATTTTGTCAGCTGGGACCTAAGCATTTTTCTAGATGCAGGAAACAGAGCATAGGCAGTATTCAAATAGAAAGGTACCCTGAGCACACATTGTGAGTTAACCATGACATCCATTATATGACTACCATATTAAATGGGTGGCACTTTTATTTATTGCCCCAAGTGTTCCCTGTACAGCCTTAACTCAGTACTTAGAGCGCTTCCTGATCCACGCTGTCAGTAATATGAGAGGGTACATTTTAACACATCTCAGGAATACTTAACATGAGCACTTAGTCCTTACTTGAACACTAAAACTCACCCTTCCTGGCACTGAACCAAGCTAAAGCTCTAGTAATGTGTATATAATAACAGTATAAACCAAAATATATGCCTTCTGCATATGCTGCACAGGTATTACACACATAAGTTCTAACTAGCAAAAACAAGAGAAAAATTTAAGGGCTTCTGTGTGAACACTTTTTTCTTGCAAGCTGGATTTAATTTCATATGGGTAGTGAACAGCAAATCCTGCTGAGGCTACTAAAACCAGGTTATCTCTCTGTTATATCTGTAACTTTAATTACATATTCGGATCCTGATTTTTTTCCTGTATGGAGATATTGTTTCCACCTGCAATAAAAATGACAGTTAGTAGAGTTTCCCCTTTCTGTCTCCATGTGAATATCTGCTGGCACTTCAAAACCATTAACACAGCAACATATTTCCTGTACTTTTATAGGAGACTGGAGACCAGAAAGATCAGTATTACAATTTTATGCTGCTGTTTGCTTTACCACTTGTGTGCTAACCCGATTAAGGTAGTAAATGTCAATTTGTCCTTCAGAAATTGTATATCCATGTTCTTTGGGAAAATTTTTCACAGAAATGTTCAATTTTTATATTCAGAGTTCTTAAAGGTTTGAGACTTGAAACTTTCTACACTGTATAAGAAATGGTAGCAAGAAGAAAACCTCACACTTGGTACATTTATTTGTGTTCTTCTGTGATACTTTCTCACTTAAATAAATGAATTAATTTATGTCCACAATACCCTTGTGAGTTAAACATTCCCATTTCCATTTTTGTCTGTACCCATGTAGATGTTCAAAGCTTTTCTTCTTGGCTTGGGAGAGTAGGGAGAGGTATTCATTTGCTGAGTGGATTTCAATTTCTGTATAGAGCAGCTGGAGACTAACCTATATTTTAAAGCCAAAGGAAAGCCCAGGGAAATGTACCATATTTAAATTGGAATATATCAAAGCTGACAGTAAGCAGGCTCTCTTCATTTTCCACCATCTCCTTGCTCTATTCTACACACCTCTTATATATACTTAGGTTTTAATTCTTTTTTATTACTTATTATCTATGCTGCTCAAAATATGCTAGGCATTTTTGGAGACATGGAGACAGCTCTTGCCTTGAACAGCATAATGCAATAAAAATGTGTAGTTCCAAAATGCCATTTCTCCCCCTATTACTGTTCTATCTGAGCAGCTCTGAATTTAATGCATTTCTCCTCATCTCCCTGTGCCCCAGAGAAGGACCACCATCTCCACTGTACAGGTGGGAAACCAAATAGATCTATAGTGTACACAGAGTAGAGCTCTCAAGCCAGTTTTTCTAGTCTTTGGTCTCATTCTGATGTGATCCACTTGGAAATGGGCTGCAGGGCCCTGCCACTGACATCTGCCTTAGCAGCAATTCTGTGTCATCCTCAGATAATTTTTATAGGGCTCCTGGTGCCACCTGTCTAAAGGGCATGAGTGCTCACAGAAAAATTGATTTGTGGTTGCCCTCTTAAATAATTGAATTAAGACACAAGCATCCTGCAGCTGCTTAGGCTCTGAGCAAGGTAAAAGAGAGAATCAGATTCTAGCTCCCACAGACATTGTGTCTGTCCCCAGAGGTTAATGGACAGATTCTTGGGAAATTACATATCTATCTATCTATCTATCTATCTATCTATCTATCTATCTATCTATCTATCTACCTAATCTATCTATTCCCTTTGAAGGCTGAACATAAATTACTGGGAAAGTCACTGGATGAAAAGTAGCAGGGCATTTCAAAGCCTGCCTTACAAGACCTAGGTAAACTAAGAAGTCAATGAACTATCCCCATCTCAAGTCAGCAGGACACCCAAACACAGCAATCAACTCTGCAGAGCTGTAATATGTAAAGCTGTTTGCACAGGCTGCCTCTCTTTCCCCATTCTCCCCTAGGCAGTAACACCTTCAGTCATGCACTGCACAGCCACAAAACTGAGGCATTTGCAATCCATGGAACAGCTGCCTTTTGCATTTCTCTTCCCTAAATATGTTCCTCTGCCACTGGAGTCTGAAAGTGTTGCTTTTGATTATAAACACCTCCTACACCCCTGTTGAGCAGATTCCCATTCTCCCTCCCAGATTACCTCTGCAAGTACACTGGGAAACCTGCCAGCATCCAAGGTTCCCCTTCCTCCTTCTGTGAGAAAACTGAGAATATATTCCTGAGAATATGGTACAGGTGCAGCTTTCACAAGAAACAGCCCCCACAGTCAACTAAAGTTGCTTTAGTCAGGATGGAGACTTCTTGGGGATTTTCCCTTATTTTCTAAAACCTTAGTAACTGTACACAAACACATAAAGCTCCAACTATTCTGTGATAAATTAACATATAATTAATAACTCTGAGTAAAAATGGTTCTATAAAAGAGATATTTATTAATAATTTTATTATTATTATTATTATTACTATTATTATAACAGTACTTACCCTCTTTTACAAACCATTTCCCTTTAAATTAGTAGGAAAAGGAAGAAGAGAAGGATGGAAGAAATAAATAAAATACAGAAAAAAATTATTTGCAG
Source organism: Molothrus ater (assembly GCF_012460135.2). Classification (NCBI taxonomy): domain Eukaryota; kingdom Metazoa; phylum Chordata; class Aves; order Passeriformes; family Icteridae; genus Molothrus; species Molothrus ater. Next base: position 81,389,538 of record NC_050480.2, read on the forward strand.
TTTACTGGGATTTGTTTTTCCAAATATCATCACATTCATCATTAAAAATGCTATATTTCAAGAAGACACACCTGTGTGGTCACATTCCTGTAAACTCACTAATTCTCACAGGTTTTATTCTCTCATTTGTCTCACAGTCATCTGGATTCACACTGCCAAGTCTCATGCAGTGAACATGATAATAAAACAAATAATGTCTCCTACAATCCAGCTTTGCTGGAAGTGGCTTCCATATGCATGTGATTCCAGTGTATCTCTCCCATACTAATGTGAAAAAAATCTTTTTTCGGCTCCACAGCTCTCTCTCCCAGGCAATGGATTTAGCAGGACAATGTGACCCACTGTCCAGATGTATCCAAGGTAAGGTGAGGTTGCAGAATAAGACTGTGACTGTTGTACAGCCAAGAACATTTTCTTGAGCAAGAAATCAAACACAAGGAGGTCAGCTGGACAACGTAATGTCCAGAAGGGATTCAAACCTCCTGCAACCACCTTACTGCAGTGGCAGTACTTGCAGCTAATATTCCATATGGAACAATAGTCAATGTTGCAGCCCAAAAATACAGTTAGTTCTTCCACAGGATGGTGATCGAATGTTCAAGAGAGACCTAGAATAAAATACAACAGCAGATGACATAAAATAAGAAGTGTTGATATTGGCTAGCAGTAGAACATAATATAAGCAAAACCAAATAAGCAACTGGCACCAGCCCTCTAGACTTAAAAAATTGTTATCAGCTGTTGGAGGCACCACTTCCAGCTATGTTTTCCCACTGTTTCTAAGCAGTGTGCACTCATTCAAATTATGGCACTCTCCCTTGTTGAATAAAGCTTCCCCAGTTCATTCTTCTTCCTCCATATAAATAAATACATATGTTCCATTAGAAAGCGTAATCAGTTACTGCATATCATGATATAGCACATTTAACTGTGTGTTGCAAGCAGAAGACTCCAGATTCAGGGAATTTCACTTAAGTAACTGACAGTTTTTAACATTAAGTTCTAATTACTGATGCTGGTATTGAAAATATTAGAAAGCAAACAATTAAGTCAACACTTTGCCTCCCCCTTCTTCAGACTCAAGCCCAACATCTCTCTTACCACTTTCCCAGTCTCACTATTCCTTTGTTTTGCCAAACCCTTCAGTGAGATGTTGGGTGGCACAGGAGCTCCAGGTCAGTGCCAATTTTGTTTCCCCTTAGCTTGCTGTTTTTCTTCCACTGCTCATTGGCTCTTACTGCTCTTCTGCCCTGGGAGGGACTCTCCATCCCTTCAGGGGGGTTCCTGCCCCAGTGTGAGGGTCTTCATCTGTGACCCCAACACTGTTCCCTTCCACACCGCTCTCCCACTTTGTCTCCCTTTTCTTCTGGTAGGTCTATTCACTTTTTTTTCCCCTCCCAACAGGGCATTATGCTATCAAACCCTCCTGCTGCTGCTCCATGAACAGTGCTGTGAGATTAAACCCCATTAACAGTTCCACTTGTTATATTTTCTAAATATTTCACATTCCAAGAATGTTCAGTGGCCCTGGAAGTCCCATGAAAGTCAACGTGACAAAGTGCTCTGCTTTGCACTCCCAAACAGGGGTTTACCTATCTCCACCATTTGAAGAAAAAGGTAGTATGCTTTTTTCAGGAATTTTGTGGTTGCTAACCCCACAAAAATGAAGAGCCAGAATCATGGAGGACTGGAGATGCACAACAAATTTTGGGATTTGCTGGTATGGTTTGAAATTAAATTCTGAGCTGCTAGTGATGCTGAACAGGATCTGCTGTAAGGGAATCTAACTTCCTTTTATCATTGAAGTAGATGTGGAGCTTAGGGACATGGCTTAGTGCTGGACCTGGCAGTGTTAGGTTAATGATTGCACCCAACGACCTCAGAGATCTTTTCCAACCTTAATGATACTGTGATTCTATGAAAGAATTCACTACCTTAATCTGCCCTGAATTTATGTGTTGCATACTAAACTATTTATAACATCAAAAAGACATGTAAGAAACGACAACCAGACAGCTCATCCTACTAAAGTATCTACTGAAATCACATTAGTGCTTTGGTTATTAAGCCCAAATAAATATACTGCCTGGCTTTGTCTGGAGAATTTTTGAGGTTGACACTGCAGGACCAGTGACAATTTCCATCTCTGTTACCGTGGTTACGGTAAGAAAAGACTGTGCACTCTTGAAAAGATAGATCTCAAACATTGAATGTCCCAGTTCTAGCTCTTGATTAGTTTAGATATTTGTAATATTTTTCTTTAATCCTGGATTGTAATCCTAATGCAAAATACAAGATTCCTTTTCCTGTGTGAAAAAGGGGTTTGTTTTTTCATCACTGAAAAAAGCATTTTTCACCATTTGAAAGGAATTTTTTCATTTCCCTGCACTAATTACATGACTAGCAAAAATATAGCAAAAAATTTGAAAGTGATCTCTGTTTACTTTAAGTCTCTCAAAAATTAATTTGGACAAGGTCAAATTACATACTGTGAGGAGAAATATCAGTATTCTTTCTGAAACAAATATGCCTGAATGATGTTCTGCACATGAGCTACTTTTAAGATTCATTTACTAATAGTGTTTTTAAATTAACAGAGAACTTTGTATAAAGCATGAACATGATCTAATTAGTGTTGACCTTACATTTATGATACTAATAATGAATGGAAATTATATGGTCAGGCAAAAGAATAAAGAAAAATAAGCTACTATACCTCTAGGCTATGGTTTCTAGAAGCCAAAACCTCTGATAATTATTTTTCATTAAGCCTTTATTTTAACAGGTAATACCACAGTGAAATATTAGATTCATTTTGACATGAAAGTTAATTGCATTCAAGCATTTGCAGGATAAACAGTAGAAAATTGTAAAATTTAAGATAGGTGTATTGGTGTCCAGGCTTTGGTAGCAGAATGGCTACAAGGGTGGCTTCTATGAGAACCTCCCAGAAACTTTCCCCATGTCCAACAGAGCCAATGCCTGCCAGCATGCCTGCCACAGGACAAAGCTGGGCCCACCAGCAGCAGGTAGCACCTCTGGGGTAATACAGTTAAGAAGAAGAAAAAAAAATGTGCAGCAGCATCCAGAGAGAAAAGTGACAGTGTGTGAAGGGATCAGCTCTGCAGACACCAAGGTCAGGGAAGAAGAGAAGAAGCAGGAGGTGCTTCAGGCATCAGAGCAGAGATTGCCCTGCAGTCTACAGTGAAGCCCTTGGTGAGGCAGCTGTGCCCCTGCAGCCCATGGAGGTCCATGGTGGAGCAGAGATCCACCTGCAGCCCAAGAAGAAACCCATGTCAGAGCAGGTGGGTGCCCAAAGGAGGTCACACCCCATGGGAAGCCGTGTCCTGGCTTTGTCCCTGTGGAGACAGAAGCCCATGCTGGAGCAGTTTGCTGGCAGAACTTGTGACCCCGTGGGGCACAGACAACATGTGATGAACTGACAGCAGTCCCCATTCCCCTGCGGTGCTGAGAGGCAAGAGGTAGGTAAAAGCAAGAATAAAGCTGAGATGGGAAAGGAGGGAAGGGTAAGGGGAAGGTTTTTTTTAAGATTAAGTTTTTATTTCTCATTATCCTACTCTGATTTGATTGGCAATAAATTAAGTCAATTTCCTCAAGTGGAGACTGTTTTGCCCATGATTGCAATTGTGGAGTCATCTCTCCCTGCTCGTGTTTCAACCCTTTCATTACATTTTCTCTCCCTTGCCCAGCTGAGGAGGGGAGTTATAGAATGGCTTTGATGAGTGCCTGGAATTCATCCAAGGTCAACCCACCACAATAGGACAAAGAAAAAATGATAAGGACTAAAGGAATACAGTTAGAGAAAAGAAAATATGTATCTGGAGTCAAATCAAATATAAAATATCAAGTCCAATCAGACAACAAAAAGAATTAGAAAAATTCTATCCCAAGATTCAGCTGAAACAGTAATAATCAAAATGTTTGCTACTTTACTTTGTGCAATAATCCTAAGCTAATAACAGAAGGATCAATGTTCCGAAAATTCTTAGCATCTCCTGAGATAATAACTATCCTCAAGTGAAAGGCCAGTATGACATTCCTAACTCCTTCAACTGAACATAGTTCAACAAATCTACTGGCAGGTTGAAAAAGTGTGAACATAACACCTGTTGTGTTTAAGTACACATATGCTAGAGTTGTAACAGCCCACTAAACAGGGCCAGAGCACAAGCTCAGCTGCAGCTGGTTCCCTTATAGGAGCACTTAATGAGCTTTCATGCTTCCAGATAACAACTAGACATAGATTTGAACACAAAATAGGCCAACGAGATCCTCAGAGGTCCTGCTTTGTGTGGGAATAAAGTTTAGGTATCAGGATACAAGTTGTGCCAGCTAGTTACCCTGAGAGCCAAATTGTTGTTTATTTTATTTACCAGGATGCATACAGTCATGGAGTTTCAGAGCAGTAGGGCATAAAAGTAAATCCATGCCTTTCTGTAAAAATCCATTGCAAATGGTTTGAAATCCATGAGACTTTTCTGTTTTGCTAAGGAGTAATGAATGAAAAAATACTCAAAAGCAAAGAAAAAAGAGCACTGGTGTTTTTTTTTAATAGAAAGCTTAAAATTTACTAAGAATGTGTGGCACATCCCTCAGGAATCACTTAGCTGACATTTCATTCACTTATGCTGATGTTTAATTCTGTGTAATGCTTTCTGAGAAGACAGGATTTTATTCAGCCTGTGCTTCAGTGAGGAAGTTAATTTAGTGGAGGAAGGGATTTTAACCATTATATTCAGCTAATTTTGTATAGGAAATACTGTCATAATACCAGGAGCTTCAGGAGAGATGCAGGCAAGGAAGACTGGTTGATTTATAGGTACTGTAAAAACAAATTCTAATGAGTCATTTTAAGACTACCTGGACACAAAATTTGCCTCTGGATTTGCACATAAGACTACCCGAGTAACTCCACTGACAAAACAGCACCTTGAGCCAGTCACATGATTAACACAGCTCACAAAGTGGTCCACAGGACCCTCTGGATATCCCAGCTTAAGAGTAGAAATGGCAGTTTTGTCTAGTTCTGCCACTGGCTGACTAACTAACCTTAGACAAAATATTTAATCTGGTTTCACTGATCCATTGCTGAAAGAGGATTTCTGTCCTTAACTACCTGAAATCTATGTATGAAAATGTGTGCAATTATATAGCAAATATGTGTTATTATATGGTAAATATTACTATAACAAACCATGTAAAGGAAAACTCCTTTTGCATGTTAACTTAAGGCTGGGTCCAAATACTCTTGCAATGAGTTTCTATTATGCTTACTTTACAATAAATCAACACCAAAGCTCTCAATACTCCAAAACCTTGAGGAAAACTATGGAACAGTTTGACCAGTTCTGAGCTTTTCTGGTCTGTATTTACATTCAAAAAAGGACTCAGCTGACCAATTGCAGCCCCTCCTCTAATATGCATTAACCTAAAGCTGCTGAACAGCTGCCAACATGATCTCTGTAAAGCTTCATTGCATTCCCTGCTAAGTCTTCATTTTGTCACTTTATAGCATTTGTAGATCAAAAACAGCTCTCCAGTCCTGCCTTAAGCAGTGGATAAAGCAATTTCCTCTAAGAGTTTTAGGGTATTACACCCAAGTGCATTTCTGAAAAGTCTCAAATGGAGCAGATAAAAGGGCAAGCAATGGATATAAAAAGAAATAATTTCAACTTGATACCTGGCAAAAGGGGGTGATTTTTGTGTCTGTTGATTTCACAAATCATTAAACTTAACAGCAAACATACAATGAATATTTCCTGCCCATTTTTTGAATGTGGAGGCGTACCAGGCACTTGTAATGTTCTCCTATGTGAGTGGCCATTAGATTGAGCATTGCATGGAGGGCAACTGCATAAGTGCTCTCACAGCATCATTGCCAGACACCAGATGCAGTTGTTGTGGCCCCAGGGCCAGAAACCACAAGTACTTACTGTGATTGCAGTCAAAGGTCTTATCTGTGTCCAGGTTATTCTTTTCTTCTCCAGCAGAAAACATCAGTGATTCAGCTTCACTTAAACTATACAGTGTTTATATAGAAGATGACATCACTCACTTTCTCTACATTTATTTCAGGAAATCTCTCTTTAATGCACTCCTCTGCTTTGCTGTGCCACTCCTCACTGATACAAGGCGCTGCAGCTGGGTGCCTTTTTCAGCTGACTCCAGCTAGCCTGGCGCACTACCTGACAGGGAGCTATTTTTACAGATGTTTTTCCAACTTCCTTTTCTTTGAGAGTAGCTGTCACCAACAGTATATTGCAGTAAAGACTTCCTCAGGCTGCACTTCAACAAGACAGAGAAAGTAATGAAGAACAGGTCCTGGACTCAACAGCCCACATTTAAGAATACCCAACCATGACAGTGAACAGTACTATTGCAGTGAAGTTTAACCCTTACGCCCAAAACTGGCCTGAGCACCTTGCCCTCTAGGCATCTGCTGTATAAACACTGGGATTCTCATATTTGTAGCTTCAGATGTTTGTCATGGTGATTCAATCAACACTAAGGAGGAACATCATTGTTTCTTAGAGTATCAGCTCCAATGCTTCAAAGAAAAATGCAACTAAAAAAGAAACTGAAAAATTACCTTAAAATAGAAAAGCCAGGATACAAGAGTTTGGAATCCTCTATAGAATCACATTTTAATGAATTTAACATTGAGTCCTGCCTTTGATGCTTTTGATTAGTAAATAATAATTCCCTCATGAGCTTGAGTGAACAAAGGTCAGAAAAATCAGGACCATCATGCTGGTTCTAAGACAGAAGTATCCTTTTCCTGAGGACCAAAAATTGATTTTTTCAACATCTTGTACTTATACTAAATCAATCAGTAATACAAATTAATATTAAAAAAAATTAAAAGCAATTTTTTAAAAGTCAAAATCTCTTTATTCCCTTTATCCTTGATAGTTTTGCTTTTCTTGGCAGTCTTCCAGATTTATATTTCCTGCTCTTTATCAGCAATCTTCTAACAAGAATAGTTTTGACAGACTGAATAATAGAAAACAGTGCATGCTGACAATCAGATGAATTAATGGACAAGTATTGGTACTTAAAGCTTACTTTTAATACTAGCTCAGACTTGTGTTACAGCAGTGAAATACTAAATCTCTGTGGACAGGAACAGAAAGTGTGCACATTGGTCACACATCATCACATTAGCTCTAACATTTCTGTTACTTTGCTTTTTATGAACTATCAAGATCCTGCATGTGGTATTTCAGTAATTAAGATCATGTTTCATGGAAAAATTCCTTCTGAATATGGTGATCATACCATAAGGCACTTTTGAATGTTATTTGTTATTAAAAAAAAAACAAAACAAAACAAAACACCACAAGAAGGGATGAGTGCTAGAAAGTACTGACTGCCCTGAGTTAGTCTTTGTAAGACCATTCCCTGAAATTGCTTGAATCTCTAAAATTGATTCACTGTAGGAAAGAGAAGCAGATATACCCATGAGGCTTTGATTCAGAATTTGTAATTCAGCTTTTGCTCAAGATTTGATTGGAAAAAACTATTCCTGGGACTAATCCAGAGAAAATCTAAGTTTTACAGAGAACCCCCTAACTCACTGTGTCATTTGTACTGACGTCAGTGACAATTTGTGGTGTGAATTCCGCTCAGTGTCACTTTAAATATGATGCAGCAATTCTCATTGGGAGCCCCAAAGTCCTTTCACAACACAATCCACTGATTTCCCAAGATTTGGCCTATTAAAAACAGACTATGAAATCAATAAGCTGGATCTCAAAGTGCACATTTTCATTTTTATTTCCACTAAGATGATATGAGACACAGACCGTAAGGCTCAGCCTGGCTCAGGTAGCAGCACTGCACACAAGGGGTGGCAGCTGCTGCGGGTGTTACATGTCTCAGAACTGGGCAGAAGCAGCAAGGAATAAGCAGTCCCTTGCATCTGACAAGTTAAGGAGCACTTGAAAGACATCACAAGCTTTTCTGTTCTTCAGCAGCAGTCAGGCCAGTGCCCCTAACCCCAGGAAGGTCACACACTGATAAGTTACAAACTACTGACCAGCCTCCGTCACTAATTCTGCTGGCGACAGGTTTGGCTGATTTGCACTCGTAATCATGCAGGCTGCTATGCAGCACTAGTAATATGAGAACTAATGAGGCAGCAGTTGCTTTGCTCAAATTATTCCCCATCCTTCCCTTCCAGTGGTTGCCTGACTTAAAAAGAGAGGCCCTGAAGGCACAGAACATGCTGGATTCCCATATATCAGGGCATCGCTTAAGCAGCCATCATCCCTCTCTAACTCTTGCTGCAACATCCAGCAAAATGCACAGCTACTTCTGAACTATTTTGACATATCATTAGCTTTACAATACAGCTTAGATTTCAAGCATAGCTTTTAAGCACAGATTGATTTATAGGCATATAGACATATGTTTTTTCCACCAAAAAGAAACAACTTGATTTCTTTATTAATCAGTCTTTCCAAAGATGTTGTTGAGATGTGACTAAATAATTCAATACAGTATCAGGAAGGAAGAGAGTACTGAAGGACTGGAGGCCTCTTTTCTAAGGAAAACTGCAGCTAGGACCTGAGGCATGGGACATAAATTTAATACTTATTTTGATAACTTGAAGGCAAATAAGGTTTCCTTTGCAAATACTGGCTTACCAAATAGGCATGCAAATACTCCAGGGTAAACACTCAACAGAGCACATGGAGAGTGTGAGTTATGAATATACTACAAAATAAAAGGAGCAGATGTGTATCTCTGGTGCTCATTGGAACAGTGAGCCTTCTGACTGCAGACATACAGCCACTTGGACATTTTTGGTATGTGTTTACACCACTGGAAAAGCACAGAGAGAAACAATGGATGGCCAGTCAGTGTACAAGGATGAGACAAATGATGCTTTGAGCAAAACCTACAGGCACCAGGAAAAAATGCTTTGCAGCCTGAAGGGGAAGTACAGGATGGCATAGTTTCCTGACTATGGTTTTTAACTTTTCCTGAGGTTATACCACAGAGGTTAAACCAATGAGTGAAAAGCCGAGCAGCAAAGCAAGACATCAAACTTTTCTGTCTCACAAAGAATCATAGAATCACTAAGATTGGAAAAAGACATATAAGATTGAGTCCAACCATTAACCCAGCAGCACTGTGTTCACCACTAAAGTGTACTCTCAAGTGCCACATCCACACACCTTTTGAATGACCTGTATATCTCCTGCACCATCATCTATTTCACTTCTGATTTTGGCACTCTATATCTGTGACCTTGGAGCAGAAAACAACTCTTAGACTAAAAGACCAGGAGATGCATTTCTTCGTGTAAACCACACAATAACCCCAGATTTAGTGATTTCCTCCTCTGCCCAAGTGGCTTGAGAATAAATTTGATTCATAGTATTTTTCACTAATACAAAACATATCAACAAAAATCTCATGCAAATCTCTTAAAAAGCCAGTTATCCTGGAAGTAGGGATCTTGTAAGTCCTCTAATCACCTAGCTAGCAAAGTCATCCCATACCCACACACATCAACACCTTTCAACAAGTTTATGATTGCATGCAGAACCCTCCTGTATATACATAAAGTATATAATAGACATGTTACATATTTGTGTATCTCTGTGTGTCACATAATTAATACAAAACCTTGACTCTAATGTAAGACGTGGTACTTCAAAGACCTGCTTCCAACTGCATTTTATGGTACTCAGGTAGCTGTTACCTGTACTCTGTCCACCTCCACATTGGTATTCTTAGATTTGGTAACCTTGCCCATGTTTCCTTAGGCTGCTCCTGATGACTTATTGGTATTTCTAGGCCCCATTGTGCTGATTTGTGAACAATGTTTTCCAGTGCTCATTTGTTGGACTGGGCTAAACAGGGCAAGGGATGTCATTGTTATTGACAGGGCCCCTACTGTACATGGTGGCTGCTAATAGGAACCCACACAAATCATGTGAAAAACAGTTTAACCTTGGCTCCCCTAGTCCGTACATTTCCACAGTACTTGCCTCGACCCCAGCCCTCCTGTCTCCTCTACTCAGAACATGCAGGTTGTGGTGCTGATGCAGATGGACTCTGCTCTCTTCTGGTGAAGCTCCCCTGCCTCTGCCCTCTGCCCTCACTCTCCTGCTCTGCAGTACAGGTGTGACTTTGCAGGCAGCTGCACAGTCCTATGGTGCCAACATAAATACATACTGAGAGCTATGGAGTGGCTCTCTTAGGGTTGGTGTGTTTGTTTTGCCAGGTGATGCACATTTGTGGTATTAATTGAACTTTGAGAAGAAGCAAACAACCCTCTGGGAAATCATGCAAGAAGGAGTGCTTTTTCTCATCTTGAACTTTCCACTGTAATACTGTTTTTCTCATTTACCACAGAACGTTCAGAACCAACTGGGAGAAGTTTTTAAGATGTTTGTCTTGTCAGAATAAATTTCTTCAATGAGTTTATAACTAGTTCTGCACTGGACTATTATAAGCAATATGAGTTTACCTTTGACTGGCACCTCAAATTTGATACAATTTTTAAAAATTAAGATCTTTCACACTTTTTGCTATAAAGAGCAGCTCGCTTTCTTTTTCAGATTAAAAATGTTTAAAGTAAATTACCATTTGCAAAGAGGATATCAAAGTTGACTTTGCATTATAGTAAGCAAAACAGCAGCAATGCCCATTCATTCTGAGATGCTTTACAGGTCAAGGAAATAAAGTGCTCCTGTTTCAGTCTCAAATTATGATGGGGCTGTTCAGCCAGAGACCAAAACCTAGCTTTAACGACATTTAAAACACAAGAGGGAAAGAGAAAAAAGAAAAAAGAAAAATAGGGAAAAAAAAAGAAAGAAAAAAAAAAAAAAAAAGAGGAATCAGTGTTGCCGTTTCTGAAGGCGATCAGTTAGAACGCTTAGGCTTTTCTCCACGAGCTGGCAGCCCTTTGCTGGCGGGGCCGGGCGCTCCGCCCGCTCTGCCGGAGCCTGTGCGGAGGAGCAGCGGCCCCGAGCGGCCGCACGGAGCCACCGAGTCCTGCGAGCATCCCCAAAAACACCTGCTGGCATCATTTAACCGCTCCCGGTCGGCCGCCAAAACCAAAACAAAACAAAACAAAAATATTTACCTTTAAACCACCATTTTGTAGAAACACCTCGTTTTAATTCTCCTTTCAGACCTCTGAGAAAGCTCCACGTTAGGTTCAAAAGTGCAGTGTGAATTTGGTGTCTATTTTGGGAAAACACGTGGAAGCCTGGATATTTAAACCTGAATCCAGCAGAAGAAGGCAAAGGAAATTAATTATGTGTGCACACACAAAAGACCTGGAAATAGCACTGCTTACCCAGTGATTTTAATATCTTTGTTTTCATAGGGCTTGGCTACACAGCCTAGTACAGTGCACTACTCCCAGGGCTAAGGGTAAGTATTCTTCATCTCTTGCTAGTTTTTCTTAGAAAAAATGCTGCTTTATCCCTGCTCATTTTTTCTGCTACCCAGCTGCTCTGCTCAGTGAGGTCTCAGAACTTGTTCATGGAAACTGAAGTCCTCTTTGACAAATTGCATTTTTTGACAGAACCAAGTTTGCCCGACTGTCAGACTGAGACAGCTGGAATGAGGGATTTTTTCAAAACATTCAGGACTGACAGACAAATTATGTCATGAAATAGCATCATATTGAGGCATAGCATTATAATAAATAAATTCTCATGAAATTACAACAGTGCAAGCATTCTTGCCTGAGAACAGTCTTCACAATTTTAAGTCTACTCCAGACTGGAAACTACACTGATTTGATCACAATCCAGTTTTATCTTGTGATGTATTCTGCATCATAATATGGAAAGTCACACAGAAAATGCCTGAATTCCTATAAAACAGTGCTTTATATAACATAGAAAAAGTATTTTACAATATTTTGCATGCTTAGCAATCACACTAACACACAGCAGAATTCATTGAAGGAGCTTTTTACAATCCCTCATAAACAGAGAAGGAAATTAAATATTTTAATGCTGTTATATGAAGTGATTATCCTTCATCATCTGGGAAATGCTCTCAGTTCTGGTCATCTAATTCCATTGGATACAGCAGAATTTAACAGAAGTCTTTGCAGAAGTTGCAATATTCCAAGAAATCAGTCTTATAAAAACAGTAAATTATTCCACAGATCCACGCTAAAGCTAAAGGTTAAATTCCAACACAACAGGTAACAGTGCTGTAAAACCTGCTTGGCACAGTTGAAACTTGTACAATACAAGCTACAAACATAAGTTATTAGAGAGGATCTGATATAGGTTAAGAAATGTAGAGGACCACCTAATAAAGACCACTTCTGTGGGGCTCATTTCTCATCATACAACATTAAAGGGCAATTGGTGCCATCAAAATGCAAAACAAGGGTAAAGAGGGATTTTTCAGCTGAAATAATATTATTCCAAGGGCTACAACCTCAAACAGTGCATATGCACCATACTCAGACTGGGGGAAGGCATTTCCCCATGAGCCAGTCTTCAGAGAATTCTGGCACTTTCAGCTGACTCTCTGGCACCAGACACTGCTGAAACAGGACATCAAACCTCAGGCTTGGCACAGTATAGCAGATCCTGCATTCCTAAAATTCCTGTTTAGTGTGTGCAAAATAGGATCTACTCAAATGCTCCTGCTGGGCTCACAAAACCAAGGATCAAGTCTAAATTAGGCAGTAGAGTTTGGCAGCTGTATTTAAGCTGAGCTATGTGTAAGCTCAAAGTAAAATTCTACAAGATAGTGGTGCTTCTACTGTCTTGGAAGAATGCATGCAGCTCCAATGGCCAGCATAGGCACAACGACAGAATTGTGTGAAATTGTTTATCAATGCAGTCCCAAATTTAAAAAAAAAAACAAACATACAATTTACTCTATAAAATTCCATGTAGGGTTTGAAATTAATTTCAGAAATTATTAGTACTACCTATATATTTCATGATGCATACAGAATTGAAAATTTGCTTTACAATCTAGCCCATCAATTCAAGCCACTAGAAATTAAAACCATGAATGAATAGATGAAAATAGACTATACAAAGAAGATTGAGGCCACCTGTCATGTCAATACCTGTGTTCTCAGAGAGGAAATGCTTGAAAGACAAACCACAAAAACTTATATGGAGTACAAAACACTTTCCATTACTTTTTGTTAACTGATTTCAAATGTGAATGAAATCTTATAGTCTACAGACTGTATCTGAACTAGATAGAATGAGACTGGTTGTGTTACAATCCCCACCATGACTCAGGGAAAGAGTCATCCAGGCTACTACTACATCCATACACTTTTTTGGGGGTTGTTAGTTCAGCTGGCAAAGTAAGGCAATGGATCTATTCTGCATTCCTTCCTTGTAAAAAAGCTGGCTCATATAACAGTATTTCTTACTATAAATATAAAGAGAGTGTGGGCAGGAAATTCTCTCTGTGTTAATATTTATTTCAATATTGCTTTAAGAGATCCTTCCTATTTATTTGTACTCTGATGTACCTACAAATCTTACTATCGACCATTATACCAGGTATTGTACAATTGAAGAATTGCAAGACAGCTTCTGACCCAAGGTGTTTATTGTTGAAGACTGAAATGAAAAATAAAAAACATCATTAGGGTTAACTGCATTATGTAAAGATGCTTCTTCAAAGTATCTTTAGGTTATATATAAAAAAACAGGAAACAAAAATTAAAACTATTTGTTTTGTAACTATCAAAGCAATAAATATTTTTATACATTTAATAAATATAAAACAGAAGTCTGCAATACAGTTTTGAACTTTCTGAGACACACTTTTTTTTTCCATTTTTATCAGTTCAGTTCTCTTACTCTAAAGTGGAAAACTTTATCAAAACTGGCAAACCCATCTTTGACTCATGTTATTCTTTCTGCAGCATTTTGATAAGATTAAGCAAACATCAGTGTGGGGTAAAATTAAGCATTCATTGTTTTCTTCACTTTTTAAATGCATATTTTATGTGAAGGTACAAGATTTTCCACTTAAAAAGCAGATGAAAAACACAGAGA